>NC_142344.1:19483409-19634545 GCF_054954075.1 Amborella trichopoda
TGTGGTGCCAGAGGTTTAAGGTTTCGGGTTCCTGTCTAGCTCACTTTTTCGTGGTAATGGTTCAGGTGCCTCCTCGGAGGCTTGAAAGCTGGAGCTAGAAATGGGGAAGACGGTTAGGGGGCCAGCATTTCTTTGACACATCGTTGATCCTGGTTTTGTGCAGGAAATCTTGATTGGTTCTTGTCTTTATTTCGACTCTTTCTCATTGCATATTGATTAGGTTTTCTTATGTTCTTCATTTCTTATGCATCTTTGCCCTGCTTGGCTTCTGTGCTTGTTGCAACTCCTTTTTGGTCCTTGGCATTAGTTGGGCAGAAATCTTGTTAGTGACCCCTAGAGAAATAAATAACACACCTTTGAGATTCTCTTGTATATTAGTTCTGATAGAATCAGTCTTGGACGGTAGGATTGGAGCCTCCAAGTAAGTTTATTTTTCTAGTTGATTCTGATAAACACTTGGTATTGGTTGTTCGTTATTCCATTTGGTTGTTCGTTAATCCAGCCCACCTAGATAACTTTGGAATAGATCAGTCCACCATTACCAGAATTGGTAAGGATTTGTTGAGATGGAGCCAGGCTGGATTTCAGACAATCCTATTGTTTCCTCAGTCCATGGAGATTCGCTTTCCCATAGCAGCAGCAATACAACCCAAATATTGAGAAGATCAACTGTAGTATGATAGATCTGGTAAGCAAACCCATATTGGGCTGGATTTGAGTTCAAGAATTTGAGCAAGTTTACCTCCATTCCATCTCTGGAAGAGCAGGTAATGGCTGCAACGCCAGGCCCCCCCACTTGTCACTTTTATAGGTTTGTCCCTGTTTGAGAACTTGAAAAGAATGTGAGAATTTCATTTAAGGATGATGTCAATGTGTACATCTCTCCAAGAAGCATTCCTTCAAACAGTTCCTGAATTCATCCATTGTGTGTTGAACCTCTTCTTTGTCTTGGAGTAATGTGATTTTGCCTTTCAATGCATAAAAAGCAAATCTTGAGAACCCCATATTCGGAGTCAAAGTCAAAAAGTAGGCCCCAGGTCAAAGCATTCGGAATTGGCAGAAGACTTAGTAGTTGTAACAATGGGGATTTAGGGATGTGGCCTCAATTGACATTGACCTGGCCTTCCCTCTCTCCTACTTGCCAGTAAGGATACTTCTGTGGAGAGGAATAAGTAGATGAGAAGACTAATGGACTTGCATCCAAATGTAAGACTTCAGAGAATGGTCTAGCATTCATCCGAGGGTATGGGTCTTCTTCACTTTTGAAAGCCAATTCTTAGGCTTCTCAATATCCTTCCTACCTTTCGTTTCCAGAATGATTTACTTAGAAAATTTGATTATCCCATTTGGAGATATCTTTCTAATATTCACTTCTGTGTAAATGCAGTCGATCTTGTGCAATTTTGCTTTAGGTCCTGCCATGTGGATCTGTGTTAGATTATAGTTTATTAATGGTTCTCAAAGGTGTACTTTCAACTGGCTTAGTAAGATTATAGTTTATTAATGGTTCTCAAAGGTGTACTTTCAACTGGCTTAGACTTACCGTTGCAAAGGATCAAAGGCTTGTTTGTTATTTTGGTCTCCTTGATGAATATGCTTATCAGCAAAACACTCGTTTTCCCACTCTTTGCTGCATTTTCTATGATGTCCAACGCTTTGTTTTCTACCTCGAATCAAGATTGGTGACTAGATTGGCCACCCCAAAAATTGGGTTGGATCTGTGGATCAGCTATCCCGATTGGAGAATCGGCCGGATCGAGCGGGTTAGGCCTTAAAAAATCACTAAATATCCTTAAAAAATGGTGTTTTTGAGTTCAAAAAAAATTGGGGCTGTACAAAATGGACTTTCATTATTTTACAAAAATTAATGTATATTAAGATATTTTCTTGTCTGGAGGTATGTTGATTATTGAATATTATTTTGGGTTTCTAAACTCTAAAATTCCTATTGAAGATAACTTCTCTCGTTATCAATTTTGGTGATGGTGAGAAAACGATCCAAGTAAGAGGGTGAAAATGATTTTAGTTCGGTTGAAAACTTTATGTAGTTTTCGAAGTTTTAATGCCTGGAGGTTTTTGGTAATATGCTTATGTATTATTTATTTTAATTTCATGTAGTTTTTTATTTGATGCAATAATTGTGTTTCATTTTTAGCCATACCAATTACATAGTCATTGTTGATCCACATTTTATCAGTCTATTAACACCCTGAAATAGTGTATTTGTAAAAGCATATGATTTAGTGTTAACATAGTTGACTCCTTTTGAGAACAAAAGAAATGGTAAAAAAAATTTGGAAAAAGTTTATATAAGGTTGCAACCTTATAATGTAGAACTACGGATGTGCCTAAAAAATCCAATGGAAAAAGTTGTTTAAATGTTGAAAAACCATTTGATTGATCATCTTGACATAGAGATGTATGACTATGAAAAATAAAAAGATTTTGAGTATCAGAAATAGTACATCTTACAACATACTATCTACACCATCTATTTTTAAGATTTTCATATATTTATAGATCTACTTGATTTTAACTAGTTTTGAAATTTTAAATTTTATAATTAGATATAAAAATAGATTTTGAAAGAATACTAAACATTTTATATCAAAATTATTTGAAGGTGCACCTTACCTTTACCCCTACAGCTACGGATGCACGGATGCATCCTTATGCCAACTGCACTCTTATAAAATTTAACACCCTGAAAATGTTGTCAATAATATCAATGTCATTAGAAAAAAAAAAAGCTTTCAACATTTTCACCAGTAATAAATAAATCACTGGATTATAGTTAAATGAAAAAAAATGAGTACAAAATATGAACACAACAAGGTAAAATAGGACATTTATATAGCCTTTGTGAAAAAAAATTGATATTAAATACATACAATAGCTATCTTTGGTATTTTATTAAATATGTTATAGTCTATAGTTGAGAAAAGAAGAAAATGGCGATGTGGAGAGGCCATCGATTTTATATAAGGGTTGCTACACAGCAAAAGCATAAGTGACTCTTTAAGATTGTTATGCGTGGAGTGGGTGGTGCCCATAGACGTGAAAATGAGTTAGTGGGGCCAACAGAACCGGTTCAGAGGCTCGAATTGGCCGGCTAAAGGAGGACACGGCCAATTCCTGATGTATTTTGGGAATCAAATCGCTCAAGACTTCTTTTGATTTGGATTGGACGACTTCGATCATTTATCGGTAATTTTTAAACAATGACCCGATTAATTATTACCGCCTAAAGCATTGGTTGGGAACTGTTTCTCTTCTCAAGTATGAGTTAAGCTCCTTTTCAGTACTTTGCAATTTTCCCCTATTTTATCCGGCTCGTACCAATCGTTGTTTCCATAGCATCTTTAACGTTATTCACTCTTCCCTATGCAGGGAATGGTTGGTATGCTTTCAGGGGTGGTGCCATGTCAAACCACGATGTCTGCCCTTGGTCTTGCTATCTTTTGTGATTTTCATTACTTTTTAGTATTATTCAGGATATTGACTATATTCATTTATTTATGCTATGAACTGGTTTTCATATGAATTTTAATTTGTCAATTTACTTTTAATGCTATTGGACCTACTCATGGTAGGGGTGGCAACGGCTCGGGTCCAAAAGTTTTACCCATATTGATAGCCGTCAGGTCTTGGGTCTGGTCGGGTTCACTGCTACCCTCACTATGAGTTTTTTTTTTTTTTTGAGCATTTATTTATCATCATACACCCAAATTATTGACAACTAGGTCACAACTTGTCGGGTTTGGTGATAGCTAAATCACCATACCCATATTTTTTTTTTAAAGATTAGGGTACTATGGGAAATAGAATTTTGATTTTCTTGGAAAATAAGAAAGTGATATTTTTATAAGAGAGTGAATGAAGACATAATACCCGTCCTTTTGAGGGTCACCTTGGGAGTTATGGGAATGGATCTCCAATATGGAGATGGGTCTCTAAGAGAGAGAGACATCGCCACCGAGAGAGAGGCGACATTCCTATGAGTTTTGAGTTTGTTAAAAAGAAAATCTCTACATTGCTCTCAAGGTTATCTTTCTAGTAGTGGCATTGCGGTGGGAAAGAGGTTGATCAACGATGTTGCTCGGTCGGGAGAACGGGTTTAGAAGGGAAGATCGGTGATAATTTTTTACCGATGTTTAGAGACATGTATTATCTCTTGTAAATCAAAAATGTAATCTTCATTATGATAGTGGATTTTTAGTTACCGAGGCCGTAGATGTAGCTCTACTGGATGAACCACATATATAGTGTGTTGTTGTGATGTGTTTTTTATGTTTACTTTATCTCCCGCGCTCAATTTATAGTTGTATTCATCTACTTCGCATTTAGTCACACATGTACGCGATCTTAGGTGGGATCCCGATGTTTGGGATTCCCGGTTCCGTAAGCTAAGGGGTTCACGAGAACCCTACACAATCACCATTAGATTTTAAGCCGCCTTATTTATCGTTAAATAGCTAAAGATGATTATGAATTCTTATTGTATACGATTCTTACTACACCCAAATGAATATGACTTGAAGTATTTTATCTCCAACAATTTACGGGTAGGGGTTGGGTTCAACCGAACCTAGCCCCGAATAGTATTCGGGTCTAAGTTTTGGACTCGAGTCCAACCCGTTGGGTCCAAATGTTGGACCTATACTCGGACCCATTCGGGTATATCGAAATGGTCAATTCCAAAGAAAAGTAATAAAGGGTTTTTCAAATCAGAATAATTTTTCGTCTTCTTTAAGTTTAAGTGTTTTCAACTCCTAATCTTCTTGATTCCCATCTCTATATGCAGTATTATATTTCTGATCCCGGTATACAAACTTATTGTTATAACATCTTTATTTGAGGTTGAATTGATCATTTATTTTTTCTTTTCGATTCACTCCTTCTCTTTTATCTATTTTGTTTGGATCTCTCTGTTATTCCAAACAAAAAAAGGAAGGGCCTTCTTTGGTTGATCTCTCTTTTTCCTGTTCAGTCCTATTTGTTTCGGAAGTTCTTTACCCAGCAGGTCTAGGTCACTGCCACCCCTAACTACCGGTGAGAATAAGTCCGTAGAAGGATTTAGTTCAATTTGCAAGATGAAGAGCCGTAGACTCTGAAATGTTTTTTCTTTTGGTTCTTTTTGATACATGATCATCCAAGTGAAAAATGATGTGCATGGTTTGTGGCGCTGCATTTAATACGTGTTCAGTCATTGCTCTACTGAATACCTTTTTATATTCAGTTGCCCCTTTGAAAAAGTCTCTATTTATGTTTTGTTTTTGGTATCGATCGAGTTTTTTTTTTTTATTAATTTGGGCTATATTTGACAATATAGAATGCGAGTATTGATATCTCTAAAAATCTGAACAAAGCGATTGCTATCTATGAATTATAAAGCATCTTTATATGTGTTTTTCAGTGCATGTTTGGCTCTCTTGGACTACTGATAGCTCCAGAAAGAATAATGATCAAACTATGTCACAAAAAAGCAGGAGAAAGGGTCAGTCGAGATTGGAACCGTGTCTATTTTTAATTACGGTGAGCTAATTCTCATCTACTTCTGCCCTAATGCCTGCCCCCATCTCTGTCTTCACAGATTATCAAGCCTATAGCTCCATTCATTTATGGACATGAATCCTATGAAGGTTTTGAATTCTTTTTCACTACGTTTACAACAAAGAATCCAACCCACCTTCAAGAATTTGGGCAAAGATAATAAACTATACATCCAAATGTCTTAACGGAACATGTGATTCACAGTTGAATCAAATTCTTCTCCATGTCTTTTAAGGTTTCAGAAACCCAAAGTCTACCACACGCCGTACTTCTGGAAGCTCCAATTTCACTGAGCTGCTAGGCATCTTAATGGAATTTCATGACCAAAGCTTCACCAAGAATGTAAAGTTTCGGAAACAACAAATAAAAAACCTTGATTTAATTTGATGATAGCAGATTGACTTCGGCGACAAAGTCTCTGCAACCCTAATTTCACCATAGAGGAATGGTGTGAGGAGATATTTGGTTTTTCTCACTCCATCTCTGGAGAAGATTAGTTAGAGACAATTGCCGAAAATTCAAGTCGGACTAGAATGTTTGGGGATTCAATATGAGTGGTTTATTTGGATGTATCTCAATAGGATATGAGCCTCCCAAACAAGTCCGCGGACTTTTGGAATTAAAATCATATTAGATTCTATAATATCCTGAGATATCTAAACATTTGATTGCTATCAAACTGAGGAAAGAAGTTTATATAAGTTCCAACTTTATATGATAGAATAAGGTATATTTCTAATGCAAAGTGTTACCAAAGTTGGAAAACCTTTCAATTGATATTTTGACCTCGATATGTATAGATATAAAGAAAGAGAGTTTCAAGTCTTAAAAATAGTACATCTTATAATAAGTTGTCTAGACTCTTTGTTTTCTAGATTTTCAAGTATTTATAGATATGTTTGATCTGTACTATTTTTGAAATTTTAGAATTTCTAATTAGGGCAAGCTTTCTATGCTTTCCCTACAGCATAGAAGTTCTATCCTCCCCTTTATCCAATCGTCCATTCTGATTGGACGGCTAAGATTGCTCCAATCACAATATCACGTCTCTACACTATTTTATTTTTAATTTTTTTCTATAAACTATTTTGACTCCAAATTTTGGGCGTCCATTCCTCTATTAAACTCGCACTAGCGAAAAATATAAAAAAATTATTTTCAATAAAATAAAATGACCAAAATACCTCTGAAAGTTTTAAAGGGTATTTTGGTTATTATATTTTATTGAAAAATTATTTTTAATATTTTTTTTATAGGTGCACCCCAATGAGAAGACGGCACAAACCAAATTTCATATTCATATAATTTGTATAAAAAAACGAAAAATAAAATACTTTGAGACGACGGATCTAAGATCAAACGGTGAGTGGCTTTCTTGATCAAAATTGGACGACTGGATGGTAGGGGGAGGATAGAACTTCTATGCTATAAGTGAAGCATAAAAACCTTTCCCTTCTAATTATGGTTGAAAATAGATTTTTAAGCATAATAAGGTTTACAACACCGGAATTAGATCTTTCGGAAAAATTTATAGGCGCAGTGTATTGGTGCAGTATTAGGTAGGCACTCATATAAACGTCACCCTTTTACAAAATGCCAATCAATTTATTTTTTAATCTTCATTTGCCTTTTTGATTTTACTTGATTGCCTATTCGCCTGACCCTATTGCTGATCTAAATTCGATATCCGCCAACATCGTATTGTTGTTCGAACCATGTTGTCTTTATCTATGGAGCCATCCATCAAACTGGGAAAATTTATGCTTTTCGTGGGAAGGCCAACCTACCCGACCTTGGGGGCTTGTCTGCCTGTTTGGACCTGCAGGTCACCATACTCGAGCCTTACTTTGCGTTTATGGATGGTTGTATGTGTTTGGTGGGTGAAAATGTTGTAAAATCGGGATAATTCAATCACCCATTTTGAGCAAATCGAGATATCTCTCAAATCCCATTAGATGTGGTGAGCACTCCACCACAATGATTTCAACACTCAAACAATATGTCCAAGATGCAATAACAAGTACAATATAATTGAGAAAAATATAAGAACAATAAAACAAGTAATATGAAAAATCTTAAAAGCACAACACAAATGAAAATAGAGAGGGACGCACACATATACGTAGTTCACCCAAGATGAACAATGTCCAAGAGCAAGACGACAAAGGTGTATTTACTATCAAGTGGAAAACTTACAAGATTGGGGTTATACAGAGTTACCTCATATAAACTCAATGAATGCTCAAACAAAAAACTTCATACCATAAAACCACTTACAGTCGACTCATTTATTCGATTCACTGATGCAGCGAAGAAATACCGACAAAATGGCCCAAGGTGAGCTCCAAATAGTGGTGCTAGGGTTTTGTTGCAAAACCCTAATTTTCCATCCCCCAATACTCTCTACAAGCTCCCTTCCCTCTACAAAAGAGTTCACCCTTTTTTTTTTGCCACGTTTCTCCCTCTAGAAAAACCTTTTATGAGCCTCCACTAAAAAGGCTTCCTTTTAGTGACAAAAATACCCCTCATCATAGTGAGAAATACAACATGGGGTGGTGATTTGGCATCACCTCCCAACAATATCCACCTTGATGTGAAATCACACTCTTGCTTTCCTTTCTTTCTTAAAACCTAGAGAGGTTAGACTCCTTTCTAACTTATTTATTTGGATGGGCTTTGTAAGCATATCCGCAAGGTTGTCTCCGGTCTTGATCTTGATCAATCAAACTCTTCCATCTTCAACAACTTGACGGATATAATAATATTGGAACAATATGTGCCTTGACCTCTTGTGGTGAACCAGGTTTTTGGCCAAATGGATAACACTCATATTGTCACAAAATAGCTCTATGGGCTTACATACAATGCCCATTTTACCCATCAATCCTTGAAGCTACACAACTTCTTTTGATGCCCCTGTTGCTGCCATGTACTCGACTTCGGTAGTTGACAATGCTACCGTGTCTTGGAACCATAACATCGAACTTACCGGTCCATTTGCAAACGGAAAAACTAATGCGGTCGTTGACCTATCTCTATCAAGATTACCGGCAAAATTTGAATCCATAAGACCTTGCATTGGAATTAAGCACTTGTTAAATGTGATTGCATAATTAGTTGTACCTCTCAAGTACCGAAGCACCCATTTTGTTGCTTCCCAATGAACCTTTTCGGGGTTTGCCATAAACCGACTTAGAACTCCAACCGCATGCGCGATATCTGGTCTTGTGCATACCATAACAAACATTAAACTTCCAATCACATTGACATAAGGAACCTTAACCATGCTTTTTCTTTCTTCTTTCGTCTTCAGACTTT
The DNA here is from genome assembly GCF_054954075.1 of Amborella trichopoda. NCBI lineage: Eukaryota > Viridiplantae > Streptophyta > Magnoliopsida > Amborellales > Amborellaceae > Amborella > Amborella trichopoda. The sequence goes on from NC_142344.1 coordinate 19,492,281, forward strand.
GCATTGAAGACAATTTGAAGTGAGGTGCTAAGGGTGTCTTCATCGGCTTTGCATCTTCATGCCAAACTTTTCAAGCACCATTTCTATGTAACCCTTTTAAGATAATGACGAAATTTCATTTTGTCTATCCCTTTTAATTCCAATCCCAAGGATTTGCCTTGCCTGCCCGAGATCTTTCATCTCAAATCTTTTGCTCAAAGAAGTCTTGAGCTCATCAATTTTTTCCTTATCTTTGCACACCAAAAACATGTCATCCACATATAAGACTAAAATCAAGTATGTACCATCATCAAAGTACTTTAAATAGATGTAATGGTCATACTTACTTCTTGTGTACTCAAGGCTCAACATGAACATATCAAATATTACATACCATTGTCTCGATGCTTGCTTGAGACCATACAAGAACTTCTTCAATTTGCATACAAGTCATTCTTTGCCCTTCTCTATGAAGCCTTCCGATTGTTGCATGTGCACTTCCTCTTCAAGTTCTTCAAGCATAAAAGCCGTCTTTACATCTATTTGCTCAAGCTCTAAATCGTGCTTAGCAACTAAACCAAGCACCAAGCGAATTGATACCAACTTGACAACCGGTGCAAAAATTTCATCAAATTCAATCCTTTCTTTTTGCGAAAAACCTTTTGCCATCAATCTTACCCTATATCTTTCAAGCTTGCCATCCAACCCCGTCTTTATCTTGAAAACCCATTTACAACTAACGGCCTTTCTACCTTTTGGTAGCTCCAACAAATCCCATGTATTGTTTCTTTGAAGGGCTAATATCTCTTCTTCCATAGCTCTTTTCTAATGCTCGGTACCGTTGTTATCAATGGTTTCTTGGAATGATGTTGGCTATGTTGGTGGTATAAGACCGAAATGCAATCTTTTAAAAAATTTCCATTGCATAAAAACTCAATGGTTTAAATGCATGAATATCTCAATACAAAACCATAATACATATATTCCAGTCTACAAACATGATTTATTTACATTTGAATAATAAAATTCAACCCTAATAGGTCCCTTATAAATTCCTTACTAAAAAATTCACTTAAGATGAATACAACATTCAAATATTCACATTGTATATCTCTACAACATATTGCATGACTTGCACTCGCAATTCATCATTATATCAAAATTATATGATAATTCCATCTTCATTCTTCATTCTCATCATATATCATAATATCTCATACAAATCATACACTTGATCATAATAATTCAATAAGATTTCAATTCGCATAAACAATAATGCGTAGCATTAATCATACCGCAAGATTAAAAAATAATTTCAATATTCACACAACATACTCAATTTAACTAATCATGATACCATTTAATAACTGTAAATGCATCAAATTAACATGCAAACATACATGGGGAAACCCCTTGTGCTCGACCCACGAAAGGGCCTGTTGAGGACTTAATTTTGTCTTATTGTCTAAGACATGGGTGATAATAATAACTCAAAGAGATCAATCCAATGGGAAGAAAATGATCACATTTATTTTACTTAATGGGGATCAAATCGTGAGTGAGACATGTATCAAAACAACCTTCAAAGTTTGAGAGAGATACTACACAAAATAAGGAAGTTATGGTGAAACTACACCATGTAGTCCATAAGGGACCACATGAACTTTTCAACATTAAAAAGGAAACTCACCGGACTATGTCTTATGCATATAATGAAATAAACCTCTCATCAGTTGTATATTCTCAGTAAAAATTCTAGAAAAATAAGATTAAGAAATCAAGTTGAAACTACTCAAGATCATGGAGTAAGCAAGCTAATCTACACATACTATGTGTATGGACCACACTATTGCTTTGGGACTCTTCAAATATCAAGTTTACATGGCCAAAAATGAAGAAAGCTACTGTAAATTAAGAATTACAACAAGCTTTGATAATGGAAATATGGTAGGAATTAAAAATATGAGAATAAAAATCAATACCTTAATGAAGCAATAGTATGGGCTCGATCATATAAATGATGGACTACTCCATGGAAGTGTTCAAATGAAAGCTCAAGGAAGAAGATAGTCTCATGGGTGACCACCTTTTTGTCAAGGGCTCTCTCTCTTTTTGAAGTGAATACTCAAGTTAGGGTTATAATTGATTCCATAAGTTACTTTTATACTTAGATCATAAAGATGGATTTGATCTTGATCCTTGATACCTTAGATCAATGGCACATGAGAGGCTTTTATCCAAGCCATTCATTCATATCTTATCACCAAGATCAATGGATGAGCTTTTGACACATTTGACTCCTTAAAACCTAAGTTTATAGTCATTTTACCTTGACGCCCTTAGCTCCATGTTTTATTTTCCATTAAGTCCAAATTCATGTTTACACTTATGCCTATGGTTTTTGAATAATTTGTGAGAGTTAATAAAATAGAAAGGCATGGACATAAAGGTAATATAGGACATCCATACATATGAATAAAATATCTTATGATATTACCAATAAGATTTTAACAATACTAAAGTTTCATATGGGTCAAGCCCATAACGTAGTGCCACATACTTACATGTTACAAAATCATATGTGGATAATAATATGAATTAAATTAATTCTCGAAATTCCATGACTTCACACATGCAAAAAATGGCACATATGAGCAAAAAAAATATGTGACTTAAATCAAGCATAAGTCATAACAATATATAACACTTTAAATAACAAGATAGCATGTTATAACATAATACCAACAAAAGAATTAATGATAAATAGGTCCCCACATAGATATGACATCAACATGATATCATCTATGAGTGGGAAGGTGGGGGTGCCATGTGGCATCCCTATGGCCACTTGGGATCCATATGGCATCTTCATAGGATGTTTTTGTTTGGTATTTATGTCAAACAAATTTAAAAATCATATTTTATTGTTTTAAAAAAAACTGAAAAAATCTCCAAAAATTTCAAAAATTCTCTAAATAATTTTTCAATATTATTATATAATTTTTCATCAATATAAAATATTTTCTCATCAATTTTAGATTAATAAGGGCCAAAGGTAAACGAGATATCTAGACTTATAACACTAGTCGGAGTCTTCCATTGGGCTAACCTGAATGACGTTCCACTGGTGTCTCAAGCCGACCCAATAGACCTATGCTCCATAGTCTAAGACAGAGACACATAATTGGTCTCATCAAAGTTACTGAGCCGAAGCTTCCCGTCACCAGGGTTCAATAGTGCACCCCTGTGGGCAATGTTCCTACTCAAATACATGGGTCCTCTCAAAGCACATGTCCACTAGCTCTTCTAATTCGGATAATACTATAGAAGAGTGACTTCCTCATACGATTGTAGGTGCACATGCCATGGAACGGTCTCGTGTCAGGATACGGGCTCATGTCCCATGAGCCGACCATTCCATACAGGGTGAATAATCTTTTAAATACTCGGGTTCTATTATTCTCGATTGGCTTCTCCAAGCCTTGGCTTATCACATCAACTATGAGGCATTGTAATCAATATAGGCATGACTAGGAGGTGACCATCACACCTCCCTGAGAGTTCACACTCTCAAAACGTATACTCTCAATGCCTCAAATACTCGGGGTATATGAATTTGGGCCCTAGTACGCCAAACACCCAGATTCAGTCTCTCTCTAACTTCCACTGAGTGTAAGACTATTGGCTTTAAAGCCTTGAAAGGCCACATAGCCAACAAGTTATTCATTTTTGTTTATCAAAGGATGTAAAGTATTTGGATCCACATAATCTTTGTGCCACCCGGGTGCACGAGTTTCTCTAGTAGAGCGCCTATGTGCCAAAGGCACAACTTCATCATGATAGCCATGTGGTTCTTCGTCTTGACTTCCTAGTTCTTCATGCTCTTCACTATGATCAATGGGTATTTTCTCATAAGGCATAATTGTACTTGGTGGAAGTGTTTCGGGGTTGCCTTGAAATTCTTGGCTCTCTTGTTGCACTTCTTGACCATTGTCTTTTATTATCGTCTCTTTTGCCAATACCTTGGATTCATCAAAATGCACATCACAAATAGTAATTATTTTTTGAGTACTTGGATCTCATAACCAGTACCCCTTCACACCCTTGCTATAACTCACAAAGATACACTTCTTTGACCTTGGATCCATTTTGTTCCTTTGGCAATTTGGAATAGGTGCATATGCATGTCAACCAAATATTTTTAAATCGGAATAGTCACTCGGAGTTCCATACCATACCTCATTAGGAGTTTTGCTTCCCAATTGAGATCAAAGGTGATCGGTTGATAAGATAATAAGCCATTGATATGGCTTCTGCCCATAATTCTTGTTCTAGGCTGACATTGCTTAACATACACCTACCATGCTCCATGAAAGTGCGATTCATCTTCTCGGTAGAGGATTGTAGGCATTTATGTAATGCCTAGTAATTCCCTCGGCCTTGCAAATATTTTTCAACTCCTTTGATACAAATTCTCCACTATTATCGGTACGAAAAACTTTGATATGATGTCCCGTAGATTTTTCAACTTCGGCTTTAAAATTCTTGAATGCACAAAACACATCACTTTTGGATTTCAACATTTTGATCCATATTTTTTTTGAAAAGTCATCGACAAATGAAACAAAATATAATGCACCTCCATAAGATGTAGTTGGTGAAGGGTCCCATACACCCGAGTGAATGTAATCAAGTTTGCACTTACTTGTATGGTTCTCGACCTTGAAAGGTTATTTATGTTGTTTCCCATAGACACAATGCTCACAAAATTTGGATCTATAAATTTTAAGTGTAGGAATAAAATTCTTTTTTATAAAGACCTCCATACCCTTATCACTCATATGCTTCAATCTTCTATGTCATAGGCGAAATGAAACTTCTTCACCTTCAACCACAGAATTCATTCATCATTTATTATTGTACTTCACAGTAACTTGTACAAGCTTCCACTTTCATCACAATTAGAGCCCCTTTTGATACTTTGATTACTCCACATTAACCGGTGAACTTATAACCTTCCGAATCTAGAGAAGAGAGAGAAATCAAGTTTTTTTTTGTTCCTGCACATGCCTAACATCCGTAATTGCCTGAATAGTCTCATCAAATGTCCTTAGGTGAACCAAACCCATTCCAACCACCTTGCTAGTGGAAATATTTCCCATCGATACCGATCCTCCTTCACATGACTCATATCAGTCAAACCATAATCTATGGGGGCACATGTGATCTGTAACTCTACTATCAAGTATCCAATTTTGATAAAATATTGAATTATATTCCACCATCAATACTTCATTTTCAATGAACCAGAATGTAGACTCTTCAATTTGATTTATTTCATTCTTGGATTCACTTGGCTTTTCACCTCCCGCATTAGGAGCTTTGGAAGAATTCATTCCATTTCTTTTAAAACAATTATTATTTATATGACCAAGCTTTCCACAATTCCAACACATATTTTTGTTATTGGGCCATTTAGATTTTGATTGAAATCTTGAATTACTTCTTGAATGATTCCTCGATGAATCACCCCGTTCATTTGATCGACTTCTTGCCACAAGAGCTTCCATATTCGATTCTACCGAACGTTTGAAAGATGCTTTCTTTCGAAATTCATCAGCAAGTAGGGCACTACACACCGAACTCAAATCAAGAGAATCATCTTTACTACAACTCAATGTCGTAACAAGGTTACCATAGGATTCCGACAATTAACAAAGTAAGGTGACCGCCTTATGTTCATCGTCCATTCTCACACCAATACTCTCAAGTTGACAAATGAGGTTATTAAACTCATTCAAGTGCTGTGACACATTTGCACGTTTTTTCATTTTCAAGGTATACAATTTTCTCTTTAAGAAAATTCGGTTTGTGAGAGATTTTGTTTGATACAGACTTCTAAATTTTTCCCACAAAATCTTTTGTCGTTTTTTCACCAACAATATTAAACAAAATCCATTTCACTAAACACAAGCGAATTGTGGCCAGTGCCTTCATATCGAGTTCGTCCCAATCATCATTGGTCATATTTACCGGCTTCTTATCATTTCTAAGTAATACTTTGTGTTGCCCTTGATGTACCAATAAATCTTATATTTTTAATTTCAAAATTTCAAATTTATCTTTCCCATTAAACTTCTCCACCTCAAACTTGTATGATGCCATTTTCTCAAAAATACTACATGAATTCCTTGAGCTTTAATACCACTTGTTGTAAAATAGGGATAACCCAATCACCCATTTTGAGCAAAACGGGATATCTCAAATCTCACTAAATGTGGCAAGCACTCCACTACAATGATTTCAACACTCAAATAATATGCCCAAGATGCAGTAACAAATGCAATATAATTGGAAAAAAAATAAGAACAATAAAACAAACAATATGGGAAATCTTCAAAGCACAACACAAATGAAAATAGAGAGGGACACGTGCATATACGTGGTTCACCCAAAATGGTCTACGTCCACGGACAAGATGGCAAAGGTATATTCACTATCGAGAGGAAAACTTACAAGATTGGGGTTATATAGAGTTACCTCATACAATCTCAATGAATGCTCAAAGAAGAAACTTCCTACCATAAAACTACCTATAGTCGACTCTTTTTTTTGATTCACAGATGCCGCGAAGAACTGCCGACAAAATGGCCGAAGATGAGCCCTAAATGGTGGTGCTAGGGTTTTGTTGTAAAACTCCCAATCTTCTCTACAAGCTCCCTTTCCTCTACAAAAGAGTTCACCCTTTTTTTTTTTTCCATGTTTCTCTCTCTAGAAAAACCTTTTATGAGCCTCCACAAAAAGGCTTCCTTTTAGTAACAAAAATACGCCTCACCATAGTGAGAAATACCACATGGGGTGGTGATTTGGCATCACCTTTCAACATAAAATAGGGGCAAAAACAAATATAATTTCAAATTAAGAAATTCAAAGTTTGATCTATTTTTATTTTTTGGTACATAGGAGCGCTATCTCAAAATAATATTTGCCCCCTCCGATATTGTATTTGGTGTACATAAGAAGGACAATTCGTTCTTAGGATACAAAAAAACAAAGATGTTTCTTTTGATATTCCAAAGCTTTATGCACCCGAGGTTGGAACCCACACAATAGACACCATAGTCTTGATGTTTTAGAGAGAGAAAGTGAGAAAAATGAGTAGAGAGATAAAGAGGAATTAGCCTACTAGTTTTGCTCCTTGTCATTGCAGAGAAAGGTGTGTTGTTGAGAGGCTCAAAAGTGTGTTTAAGTGTCAAGCTAGTATTGGTAGGAGGGGCCTTATTATAAGGGTTACAAGGAAGTAGCACACTTGTTGTGGTGTTGAGAGGCTCAAAAGTGTGTTTAAGTGTCAAGCAAGTATGGGTAGGAGGCCCCTTATTATAGGGCTACAAGAAAGTAGCACACTTATTGTGGTATTGTGGTGGTGGTTACAAGCACCACCCAAGTATTTTTCAAACCAAAATACCAAAAGCATGGGATTTATGAGTGAAGATAAGCAAGTCTTAAGAGTTGTTCTTTAAGGAGTGACTTCCGTAGAGAATTGTGTGTGGGTGAAACTGCCAATAGGATGGTTCAAGCTAAATTTCGATGGCAGTGTTCGAGGAGACTTGTTGATTTCTAGCTATGGGGGTCTGTTGAGAGATCACAGTGGAGGGACATTATGGTCCTACCATGGTAGGATGCATGAGTGTGAAATCAATGAGGCTGAGCTTTGGGCTTTGAAGATGGGGGTTTTAAGATCAATGTTTTATAAAACACTAGGTGGGCCTAGGCGATTGGGTAGGTCCAGGCTACCCAGCACCTAGGCGAGCGTCCAGAACATGGGCGGCCCAGTAGAAAGAAAAATATTTTTATAGTCTAACAATATAAGTATAACTGTATAACACATAAGAGTTAAGGACTTAGGACACATCAACTATACAGTACACAAGATGTTTCTTGAGCCGATTTATGTCCATTTTGTATGCTTTTCACAAAACTTGCGTCTTATGCAAGTTTTATCTAAAGGATTTCAATTGGAGCCATATTTCCAACTCAGATCACCATTTTGATTAGATCAAACGTCTCATAATAATACACGCAATCAAAATTTTTTTTTCACTAACTTTGATTGCTAGATCTCCAAACTTTCACCTCTAAGATGTTTTTCATAACTCAAAATATTCTAAAAAACCCTATAGTAGATTTACAAGACATCCAAAACTTAATCTAATATCAATGTGTGATGCTTAGTTTAATTTCTCGTAACTTTGAGAAATCTTTCGATCTTATGAAAATCACCAAAATTTAGTTCTTTTGGGTTTTTTCCCCCTTCTAAAATAGGCTTTAATGGGGTTTATATTTCAAATAAAGCTAAAACCCACGATTTTTCCCTATTTACGTTAAAAGAAAAACAAAGACCAAAAAATGCGTTCCATGATGGGCATTTTCGCCCCTGTGGGCGGTGCCCAGGGCTGGGTGTTGGGTACCTGCCTAGAAGGGTTCCCTAGAGCCTAGGTGGGCTCCTAGGGATAGCTTGCCTAATTTAGCCACCTAAGCCTAGGCGATACACCCAGGCTTTCTACACCGCCTAAGCATTGAGCAGTCTGCTTTTTAAAACAATATATGAGATTATCTCCCACTTTTCATAAGGTGATTATTGGGGAAGATTCTTCTAATGCAATCAAATGGTGTTTGCAGCTGGACTCACACCTTGGAGGCTGAATTCCATTATGGATGAGATTCTCCTGTTGTTGATTGGTTGAGAAGACATTTGTTAAGATTTCAACTTAGATGCTGATCTTCTTGCTAAGTTTGCCACCTCCTCGTAGTGCTTTTCTCCCTTTTTGTCTTCTTGTCTTTTTTTCCAATTCTTTTTCTCTCCTTCTGTTTATTTTTTCTTTAATCCTTATACTTCCCTTTATCATCTCAATGAAAAGATCGTAATTTTTTTTTTTTTTAAAAAAAAAACACAAGATAAGCAATGCTTAAGGGTCAATGTGATGTAATAATATTCAAGATTTTATTGATAGTTGCAACAAAAACGGGCAAAACCTTTGCTATTGATGGTTTTTAGCCGACAAGTTGGTCACATTTATTTTAAACGGCGTTCATGATGTCACTTATTCATGAACAACACCAAGGGTGCCGTTTGGTTTAACTGGAATATCCAAGTTAGAGAGGTTTTGGCGGAATAAAGCCATTCTTGAATTTTCTTTTTGAAAGTATCTTGCCGGACCACCAAATCCGGCCAAAACCAAATTCAGGCAGTGCGTGATTCGAGTTTGACCAGCCTGAGTTTGTGAGCAATGGGGGTGCTCCATCCACCTCGTTGGCGGTCATTTTGAAGACGTAATTGTGCACGATTTAAAAATTGAATGCAATGTGTCACGTTCAAAAGATAAAACTAAAATGGAGACGGAGATGGAGATGAAACCTTAAAAAAAAAAAAAAAAAAATACAATTCTGAGAAAATTAATGGAGAGAAACACACATGGTTTGATATCTGATGTCTGAGAGAGACTGAACACGAGAGAGTGAGAGTGTGTTGATTGGTCTATGGAGTTCCTAAACGCACCCCTGTTCTTGTTTCTCTGGTTCCTTCTCTCTTCTTCCTACCCGTTATGCTCTGCAACTCCCCACCTTTCAGTTTCTAATGAAGCAGCCATTGATTACCAGGGATTCCTGAATTGGGCTAGAGAACACGAGTTGTTTGAATGGATTAAGAGGATAAGGAGACATATACATATGAACCCTGAGCTTGCCTTCAATAAGTACGAAACCAGTAAATTTATCAGAGAAGAGCTTGATGATATGGGAATCGAATATTCGTGGCCTTATGCTAAGACAGGGATAGTTGCCACTATTGGGTCAGGGGGGCGTCCCAGTTTAGCACTTAGAGCTGACATGGATGCTCTTCCTATCCAGGTGCCCTCTTTCTCGTATACATCATAACACACTCTTGTGTATGAATGAAATAGTAAGAGAGAGAGAGAGCAATCCTCTGAGCGAAGTGCTCTCCATCACTTTCTGGACAAGAAATACTTTATATGAATAATAAACTGAATTTTTGAAGGATTTATGTTGTAAAACTATTTGTTTCGGGCTTTTTACCCATCGTTTTACAAAAAGAAAAATGAATTTGTGGGGTTTGTATGTATAACTTGACGTTGTGCTGTGATTTTGTTGTGGTAAGTGATAGTAAAACTAGAATGGCTTTTTTTATTATCAAATTATTAAATCCCTATGATGATTCTTCTGATTTTTTGTCGTATAGGCAAAGTAATTTGTCATTGGAAAAGCTTAGGCCATGATCTTTAGGAGGCTGATTAATTACATTTGCTATTTTTCCCTGATCTTTTAGTAAAAACAGTAAATCGTTTGTCCACTTGAGAAATTAAGATTTGGTATTTTTGGAAAAGAGAATTGTCTGTCAATTTTCCAAAATAAAGGGTAATCATTAGTGCTGACTATTCTTGAAAAGTGTTTCTGTCCAATGCTTTTTGACAAACATGGAGGCTTTGGGTTGAGTTTTCTCCACTCTAGAGAGGACTTGAGTGTAGCATTCTTTAGAATTCCTAGGTTTATAATTACAGAAGATAAAAAAAGAATCGGATTCATATCCATTGATGAAATGGTAAGTTTCCTGCCTAACCCAGCTTACCACCAAAGTTTTTAAATAAATAGATGAATAAATAAAACCCATGGCATTTTTTATCTGCTCTAATACTAACAATTAAAAGTTTACATAGTTTATGATCAAAGAGGTGGAGTTTTTTGACTTTTTAAGGTTTGGGCTTCTTTCTTTCAATTTACCAGGTTCCTATAAATTCACTGATAGCTTCCTTTGTGATTTAGTACCATATACTGTTTCTCAATAAACCAATGTAGCTGCACCCTGTTGAATAGTTATCTTTTATAACCTACTGTAATATTTAAAAACCTTTTTTCTTTTTTCCCCTTATGTTTAGGTTTTAATCATTTCTGCTGTGATTTCTGATTAGGTTTTGATTGTTATGGTCAGGAGCTGGTGGACTGGGAGTATAAGAGAAGATTGGAAGGAAAAATGCATGCATGTGGTCATGATGCTCATGTAACTATGGTTCTTGAGGCAGCTAAACTACTTCATAAGGCAAAGGATCGATTAAAGGTTAAAATCCTCTTCTTATATTTGATCTTGAACAAGTTAATCAAATCAACATTGTTTGATTACTATTTTTCAATTGCCCATACAAGACTTGGTTTTTTTGCCAAAAAAGGTTGTTAGACTAGTATCTTTTCTGTTCGATTCTTTTATGAATCCCAAAACTTAAAATTAGAAACTTACAGGTATTTCTCCTGTTGTTTCTTAATGGGATTAGGACATCATATGTCGTGTGCCTTTCGCTATAATCTTCTATAGAATACGAAGGGGTTAGTGTGCTAACCCTGTTTATGCATGATGTAATAAATGAATGGAACATCTATATCTTTCCAATACTCATGATAAGATTAGTGAACACACAGGAAACGTTATTAGGACCCTCACAAGGTTTTGAGGACGAATGGTAAACTCTTGTCACTTTCATTTCCCACATTTTGGATACGTAAAGGAGCCCATTTTTTGAATATACAAGGACACCCTTGAACAAATCATCAATGCCAAAAATAATAACTTATATACTTACATCAAAGGTATGTTAAGTAATCCTAACCCTCCCTGTCAAGCTGACATGGTGACATGGTAACATGGGAATCTTGTCTTTGTTATGAGAGGATTTCTTTCAGGGGATAGCCTTGGTCATAATCTGCCACTTAATTGGAGGTCTATATATAGTTTCATCATCACGAAGCATATCTTTTTTATAGTGGTGATCCACACCCAGATCCAGATGTTTGGTCTTCCCATGCTGTATGAGATTTTTGAGATCTTGATAACACTTTGGTTATGCCAGCAGTGCACCATCTTTGTTGGCATCTTCAGGTGAAAGCACATTTTTTATAATAGATTGGATAAGGATGTAACTTCAAGAAGCTGCAAGGGGCATATCTATACCATGTTCCAGTGCTTAATTTGTCTACACTTCTCTACTTTTTGCTGCTCCATGATACAAGATTCTTTGTAAGAATATCCAAAGGCGGCATTTGATATTCTATCATTAGGACAACATGCTAGTCGACATCAGGGAAATGTGTTAGTTTTAGGCCACCTTGTGGGACACACAAGATCAAAGTTTAGTGTTCCAGTAACATACCTCAATATTCTCTTTTCAGCCTTGACTAGTAATATTCTCTTTTCAGCCTTGAGTAGTGTTTGGAAACAACCCCCCTTCATTGACTAGTAATTTTAGATTCACTTGGGCTGGGGTTCCTAATGGTTTCAGTCCAACATGCTGAATTTCTCAAGTAATTCCATTGCATATTTTGTTGAACTAGAATCAAACCTATTTAGAATCTACGTACTTTGCCAAAGAAATGTTTTGACCTTCCAAGGTCCTTTAATCCAAAGGATGTATGCAAATTTGCTTTTAGATTCTCAATATCCAACATTTTTTTTTGGGTAAATCAGTGACTCAATATCCAACTTGTTGCTTCCAGTAATGATCTTGTCATCTATGTACAAGAGTATGCGGGTTATACCTAAGCTCCCTTTGTTGATGAAAGAGAGTTATTTGCATAATTTTAAACGAACCCCTCCATTTTGAAGACTTGTAAGAATCTGCCAAACCATACTTGGAGCTTGTTTCAATCCTTATAATGCTTTCCTAGGTTCATATATTTTGAGGGAGTTTGTTAGCAACAAAGCTACCATGTTTGACTTCGATATAAAGCACCAATTCCTTCCCGCATGACTTTTTTCCATTGCTAATCTTTAATTGATTATTTGTATGATGTTGTTTATTTTACTTTGTCCTTAAAATTCCCTGCTGATTCAAGAAATTAGCAAGGGAGGCATATTAATCCATTGAATAACGTGAGCTTGGATTTCAAGAATAGTCTAATCTCCTAGGATGGGGAGATGTGAGGAGATAATACAATGTTGTCTAAGATATTGACTACCTATGTGTCTGTTTTGATATTTAAATCAAATAGGAGTAGAACGAGGAGATCACTTTCTTGGTGCATGGCTTGCACTGGGAGAGACTGTCAAGGCGTCCAAATCAAACCTCTCAATTGGAGATGCACTTGCCTCATTACACAATGGTTGCAATCCTTGTAATCATAAGAAGTTGAAGAGGTCATGCACTTATCTTTACATGTTCTCCCCCTTGCACAGACAAATCTATACTTCGAAATCGATCATGTGAATATTATAAGAAGAGTAGTATGGGTTAGCCTCACCAAAGGTAACATAGTGAGAAGTAATCACTCAACTTTGTTGCGGGAATATAGCATCTATCAGCCTCATGGTCATGACTGTAACAACTGAGTACTCCTTCCTATTCTTTGGATAAAAATTTATTGCAAGAATCGATATGCACAAAACGCGTGCAACCAAATGCATAAATCGAGAGTAGTCAACAGTGTTTCCATAAAGTTTATAATAAGGGAGTGGTTCTTGAAAGTATTGGTGAAGGATGGTGAGTAATAAGGTAGTCTGCTGTTATGAAAGGCTCTCCCAACAAGAAAGAAGAGATATGAGCATCAAACATCATAGGTAATGCAGTCTCCACAATGTATCGATTTTTTCGTTCAACCACAATATGTCCATGAAAATTGATGCTGAATTCTATTATAATTCAGAAACTGGTGACAAAAAGTCATGTAACATATATTCTTCCCTATGGTCAGATCTAAAAACTTTAATGTGTTTCCTAAAGTAATCTCCAACCATGGGCTGAAATATTTTAAAACAATCCAAAACTTTGGACTTTTGCCGAATAAAGAAGGTCCAATTATATCTACTATAGTCATCAGTAAAAGAGACATAAAAATGATACCCATACATAGAAGCACAATGTAATGTCCCAAAACATGAGAATGTATTAAGTCAAAAGCATCATGTGTAATATTTTCATCATGCCCATCACAAAAGAAGGGCAGTTGTGCAAGCTTGCCCAATTGACAACTAGTACATGATGAAGTAAACCAAGTAGTACTAAATGAAATTGGGCCCTTATTTTCCAAGTTCTTGTACCTTCAAGCAAGGATTCCAAGTTATCGGTGGCAAAATTCCATGGAAGACTTAGTTGAGAGATTACATTGGGTGGCCATTGTAAGAGTAAAAACATGCTAATCCTCCAAAACTTAAAGCCTTTTTTCTACACCCATTGAGCAATCAGCTTCCCATATCTTGATCCTTAACAACATAAAGATTTGGAAAGAATTCGAATTTGCATTTAACGCCAGATGTAAGTCCACATACAAATATTAAATTCCTTTTAATTTTGGGAATTGCAAGAACATTCTGTATTTTCAGGAACATTCCGTATTTAAGAAGTTGATCTTGAAGCTCTTACTATGAAGGCAGTGCAAGTGGAAATATATCATTTTCTAATTTTGGAAAGTTGGCAAATACCTCTCGTAATTACGAAAGATAGGGATCAAATATTCAAAGAAAGGATAAGGATGTTGTTAGGTAAGTGAACTAACAATCAATTTGTCGCTATTGGTTACAACCTTCTATGCGATAGCTAGATCATCACAAATGGCCTTAAGAAATAGATGAAGACCCATACTTATAGTTTTGTAAGTCCATATCTGGTTGCGTTTCTCTGGCCTTTGATATTTCAGCAAATAGTTTTCTAAAGCAACCCAAATGCCTTGAGCAGTTGAGTGATCAGCGACATGTTTCATATTCTAGATTAAGTTAGAGTGCTTCATGGGTTTGGTCAATCGTCGGTTTTTCGAAGAGATACGATGGATGACAAGGCCCTAACCCCATCAAGAAATCCAACAATATCTTGGCTGTGTGTAACTCGGTAAAGCTGGTTTTGTCATAGAAAAATAGTTTGAGTTGTCCAATTGGATAGGAGGGCAGCCACATTTGATGATACTATGACAGATAACACAAAGATGGCAAGAATTCTAGCGGTTTGTACAAAAATGAATAAAGAGAAATTCTGGTTAGAGGTTTCAAGGTTTCAAATAGACAAAGAAGATATTTAGAGAGAGAAAGAATGAACTTAGAAGTGAGGGATTGTAACTTTTGAAAGCCAATCTTGGGTTTTGCATTTCTTGCCAAAATTTTACACATCAGGACTGCCAAATCTCTTCTTTTTAGGGATGACTCTTTAAAATGAAACAATTTGGGGTTATTGCTTCTTGCTCGTAGAGGATTTCAATCTTCTTGTGAACGTGTTTCAAACTTCCATAAAATGGATAGAGAAGTAGAGATTTCGATCTTCCTGGTGGATGGTTGATGATGGATTTTGGAAGGTTGATGATTCAGCTGCTCCGACTACATGGAGTTTCAATTCACCCCTTTCTCTGACACCATCTCAAGGTTTTAGGTGAGAATAGGGAACTATCGTCACTTTTATTTCGTCACCTCCTGGATACACAATGGAGCCCATTATGGGAAGGTAGAATGATAACCTTAAGCAAATCATACAAATCCAAACAATATCTCAAATGTATGTTCAGTCAAAAATAATAATCTCAAATGTATGTTTAAATATATCCAAACAGTCCCCTATAATTAAACAAGAGAGAAGGATAGTAAATTTAGACTTTTATAATGAAACGCCCAAAGATTTGATTGAAAAAGTCTTTCTGTTTTCCAGTGCAAATCTCCTCTTATTTGATGAAGTATCATATTTTTGCATTAAAAAAAGTGTCGGTCTTTTCATTACTTGGGTTTCTTGACACTTTACTTTGATCCCTTATTCGTGTAATACTAATAGATCTCCAATTTGTGTACCGAGAATTTGTCAAGTCTAAGCTTTTATTACATGTTAGTGAAACAAAAGATCCTTTTATTACATGTTAATTATAGCGATGTTTTGTGGCATTGTGAAGCTTGTTTTCAAGCCAGCTGAAGAGTGTGGTGGGACGTACCATATGAT
This sequence comes from Amborella trichopoda, assembly GCF_054954075.1. Taxonomy (NCBI): domain Eukaryota; kingdom Viridiplantae; phylum Streptophyta; class Magnoliopsida; order Amborellales; family Amborellaceae; genus Amborella; species Amborella trichopoda. The sequence continues at coordinate 19,508,225 of NC_142344.1, forward strand.
ACAAGAGGGTGTTGTAGAGAACATAGAAGCCATTTTTGAGTTAAACGTTGATAATCAACTAAGAACTGGCGCATTAGCGTCAAAACCGGGCCCACTTTTGGCTGCATCCAGTCGTTTTGTTGCCATAATCCAAGGTAAAGGTGGCCATGCAGCCAAACCCCATAAAGCCATTGACCCCGTTCTTGCTGCATCCCATGCTATCCTCAGCCTACAACAGCTTGTATCTCGAGAAACTGATCCTGTTGATAGCCGTGTAATCCTCCTAACTCATTTGATTGTTTTCTCATATTTCTATTTATTTGGAGTTGCTTATTAACCATGTTGTTTGGATGTGAACAATCAGCATGTTTACATATATTAATGCCTTTTATATATTTTCGTTTCATGTGGTTTGAAGTGTTTTGAAACCATGAGCATTCTTTTAACAATCATTGATTTCCTTCTTCTATATTGACACGAGGTATTGATGATGATTGGCCACATTGTCACCCTGCATATGCAGTTCTTTTCCTTGTTAATATTCCTTTCTTGTCCCTGATTGATCTCTCATCTCTTGCTCTATATGTCGTTGTAATCTTAGGTCCTGATATTCTGGTCATCCCCAGTCATAATCCATCCCGGTCCCCTTATGATCAAGCCATTCCTTGTTCTTGTTTTGACATGCTTGATAATAACATGTGTGAGGATGTGGCTACCTATAGATACAAGTAATTTATAAGAGAACTAATAGTAGAACCATTGGCTAGCTACCACTGGCTATGGGCAATGCTCTGTTGTACAATGTTGATTATGAACATTTGCCTCAAGGATGAAGGTAATCGCCATTAAATCTCCTTTTCACAATGGTGGTGTGGTGTAGTTGGAATTAATATAACTACAATGGTATTGAGGATATGATGATGCTGTGCAGCATCTTGAGGATCATTTTCCTTTGAACATCATGTGTCATTTTGTTACTTTTGAGGACTTGCAATTGCGTAGTCTTCTTGCACATCATATTATTTTTCTCAGCATTCCAAGGATCTTGTTGCTCAAATATATCTATTAAACAGCAAAATATATATCATTGTCCTTGAGTGTTATGTACTCTTCTCATCGAATTTCTCATCGAGGTCCTCGACCCCAAATCCATTCCCTCCAAGCTCTGGTTATCTCTTGATGGTAACTTTTACTCCCACACCCCTCCTCCTCTTCGCATCCCAAGCTCTGTCTCTCCCTTATTGTTGACTTAATCTTGCCACCTCTCTCCGTTGCCCCTCCCCAACTCCTCAACCCCACATCTCCTCGACCTTCCTTGCCAAAGTATAAACCCCTCATTTCTATTTGTATCCTCATCATTCCTCTACCCTCATTCCGCCCCTCCCCCTTCTTCAGCTCCTCCCATGCTCTCCATCCTGATGGCCTCCCACTTGTACCTGAAAACCCCGGCCTAGCCCCTCCCTGGTGCCTCCCTTCCTCCTACATTCTCCCCCCTCACTTATCCGTTCTCATCCCCTTTTTGCTTATGAACCCCATGAATGGCTCCATCACCCTTCTTCTCACCCCTTCCTACCTTACCGCACCAACCCTTCGACAATGCCCTCTTCTTCTTGTCCTTCCACTTCTCCAACCCTTGCGCTTCCCACTCTCTTCCCCCCCCCAGCCACGTTCCTTCAATCCACCCTATTCATGCTGGCCTCGCCCCTCACCTCTTGCCTTCCCCCCGCCATGTTCCTTCAATCCACCCTATTCATGCTGGCCCCCCTTACCTCTTACCTTCCCCCCTCCTCCTTTACTCTGCTCTCTCCCTCCCCCTCCCCCTCACCCTCCCATTACCACTCCACCCTGAGCCTCTTGCCCCTCTTCACCCACTCCTCCCTCACCCTTAACCCATCCCCCCAACTTCCCAGCTTCCTGGGACAACCACAACTCCCTTAAGCCAGCCATCATGCCTTCCACCTCAATCAACTCTTGCCCCCTGCGTCTCTTGCTTTTGACTCTGTCAACACTCTTCCCTCTGTGGGTTCCAGCTTTGCCAACAATATGGATAATGCACAAGGTGACATCGACCACATCCTCAGGATTATGGATTTCAAGTTCAACGGCTCCAAAGAAGGATGAGAGGCGTTTTTCCATCCTGTTGCCCAGACCCACTTCCAAGTAAGAAAAAAGGATAGAGGGAACTCTCCACCCTCAACTTTGGGGTGAACTATAATAGAAGCACTACCTCCTCTTCTTGTGCTCGATCGGTGGCCAAAGTCTTAGTGGCCCACCCTACCCCCAGACGATCCTTGAGGCATCTCCTCCTCGCTTAATCACTACAATGAAGTTACCTGTCTAGAACATCAAGGGCCCCCGACAACTCTTAAGAAAATTCCACTCAGCTTTGTTCGACAAGTTTGGGGCAGACTTCCATGTCAGTGGTTAGCACTTGAGGCCAATGGAGCTTCAAGAGGCATCTGGGTCATCTGGGAACCTGCCGTTCATTCCCTCTCATTGTCTCATATCGCCTCTTTCTCTATTATAGTGGTCCTCTCTAGAGTCTTTGATGACTTCTCCTAGTAACTTATCGTTATTTTTGGACCAAATTATGATCAATCAAGAGGTAATTTAGCCAGAGAATGTAGGGAAGCAATAATGAGAGAGAGAAAGAGAGAGAGAGAAATAGAGAGAGAAAGAGAGAGATAGAGAGTGAAAGAGAGAGAGACTCACTAATGAGTGTGAAAGCTACCCTATGTGCCCAAGATTTTCAAGAAAAGAATAGCCCCCATGTCCAGTGTTTCTATTACCGGATAGGGGGACAACTTAAGGAAAAAAATAGGTAGGGGTGCTGCTTGTATTATTGGGCATATTGGATACCAAATGGTAATAGACCACCCAAAATATGGTTCGTATGTAATTTGCTCTAGATTTATTTTCAGAGTAGGAAAAATCTTCAAATGTGAGGAACCTTCGCAAAAATTTGGACTTGGCTTGCCAGTACAATATTCAATTGCAAACAATTGAGTTTCATGTTTGTTTCTCTCATTTATTTGATTTTCTTGGAGACATTTGTTTTAAATTATCTGAGAACCCTAGACAAATTGTAGCAAGTCATAAGGATCGTTTTATTTCCTAAGGTTGTGTTTATTTGCTGGAAGATAAACGTTCTCTAGAAAAGAGAAGTTCTTCTTTGCTAGAAAGCGAAATATTATCTTCTAGAAGGTTTATATAAGTTCTGGGTCTTTGTGTTTGACAACTTGTTGGAATGCTAAATTTCTGGCTGCTTGTGTTTGATTACATGTTGAAATGTTGAAGAAGTTTTGGGTACCCGTGTTTGAGTCACCCTAGAACTTTTGAACTGGAGACCTGCCAACCCAATTTGGACCGTTTGTTCATTTTTTATTGATATGGGGAAGATATGTCATGTATAAAGGAAACTAGTGTTATATACGTGCGTTGCTCGTGATCTGATTTAGTTATAATTGAATAAATTTTTATTTTGAAATAACATTTTCAAACGACATCATTCAATTAATTAAGTTGTTTTTAATTGAATAAAAATGATTAATTATATTCATGTTAACTATTTTTGACAAATACTATTAATTGATATGAAATATAAAAATATAAAAGTTTCATTCTTTATCATTAACTTTATATATTTATCACTATACAATCAAAATAAAATAAGTAATAATTAATTTGAATATTGATAATTAACGGATGATATTATGATATTATTTGATAATAAATTATTAAAAACAATAAATTATATAATTTATTATTATTGATGAGTGATACTACCCAATTAATTTATGTAATTATCATTATATAACTATACTTGCAATAGAGTATAATGGAGGACCAAGCTTCATGTAGCCAACCTATCAAATTCATGATTTGATGAGAGGAATCAAATAAAATAAATAAGTATTAATACTTACATGTCAATTTACAAAAATGGGATATCAAAAAACAATAGCGACATACCTGGTGTTTCCCCCTGTAAATCACATTAGCAAATTATAGAAATACCATAACAAATCGAACCAAAACTTTCAATTTTTTACTGTAGTAATTCAAAGAAAAATCCTGAACTTTCATTCTAAATCTAATACACTAGTGTATAGGGATCTAAAATTGCTGAAATGTCTCATGCAAAAGGAAAAATTGACTTTCTCTGTCGATTATTACCCACATTTACCCAGTTATTCATGCTACCCAAAAAAAAGAAAAAACATAATGAGCCCCATTTTCCAAATAAAAGGTCAATGTCACAAATATTTAAGCCCAACGATTTACATCTTCATATTGAATCACATAAAAAAATTTATTAATTCAATAAATAAAAGTGCTATTAGGTTAAATGTCAAATGACATAAAATAAAACTCAGTACCTTTCCTTTCAATGCTTTTCAAAATTTGCCGGTGTCAAGATCGCTATGATTAACTTATTTCCTTGGCTTGAAGTGACAAATCCTGGTGAAAGAAAATCATTAAAAAATTATAGAGAGATATATATATTTTAAAAGGGGAAGGGATATTTTAAATTAAAAAGAGATGAGATATTTTGTGTGTGTGTGTGTGTGTGTTTGTGTGTGTGTGTGTGTGTTTGTGTGTGTGTGTGTGTGTGTGTGAGAGAGAGAGAGAGAGAGAGAGAGAGAGAGAGAGATAGGTGGGAAAGAAAGTTTAATGACTACTCGAAGGAAAGAATAGAGAAGAGATATTACATGTGAATTTACAAAAATGGGACGTGAAACAAAAATAGCAACATACCTGATGTTTCCCCTGCAAATCACATTAGCAAATAATAAAAATATCATAATAAATCAAAACAAAACTTTCGATTTTTTTCTATAATAATTCAAAGAAAAATCCTAAATTTTTATTTTCTAAATCTAATACCCTAGTATATAGGGATCTAAAATTGCTAAAATATCAATATGCAAAAGATAAAAATTGATTTTGATGTCGATTATTAGCCACATTTACTCAACTATTCATACTATCCAAAAAAAAAAGAAAATAAATATAATGAGCCCTTTTTTCCAAATAAAAGGTCAATGCCACAAATTATTCATTCCCAACAATATACTTCTTCATTTTGAATCATGTAAAAATTTATTAATTCAATAAATAAAAATACTATTAAGTTAAATGGCAAATGACATAAAAAAAACTCAGTAGCTATCCTTTCAATGCAGCTCAAAATTTGCCGGTGTCAAGATTGTACTGATTTCCTAAATTTAAATCACATGAGCTAGAGAGAGCAACTAAAAAGCTTTGTTGCCTGCAATGAAATAGAGAAATTATTGAAGTTAAGAAGGAATTAACTTGCTCCAATATAGCAAAGTCAGAGCCTACACAATTGGAACTTTAACTCATAGGAGCCAGAAATAGCAACCAAAAAGCTTCTTTGCCTACAATAAATAGAGAAACTATTCTAGTTCATACTATTGAAGTTCATCATCATTGAATAAAAAAAACACTAAATTAAATCAAAGTTAGAAATAATATGTTGTGATGCTCCACTGTCAATGCCAAAAATTATTCAAGCCGAACAATATACTTCTTTATTTTGAGAGTGAAACACCTTAGAGAGAAACCGTAGAGAGATAGGTAGAGTAACAGTAGAGAGAGAGAGAGAGAGTTTTCAAAAAACCGTATAGAGAGAAAAGAGAAATTTAATATGATATAAATAAGAGGGAGAGAGATTTTAGGTAAGAGGGAGAGAGAGTTTGTTGGAAAGAAAAATAGATTTCAGGAAAGAATGTGAGAGAGAAATAGGGAAATCAAAGAGGGTGATAGAGAAATATACTAAAACTAAAGGTGAGAGATTTTAGGAAAGAGAGTAGAGAGAGAAATACTAAAACTAATTTTGACCCATAGAAATGGAGAGTGTGGGAGAGAGGAGAGAGAATACGATGGAAAGGAGAGAGAAAGGGACATGTGTCATTGGAAAGGAAAGAGAGTGTGGGAGTGAGGAGAGAGAGTATATTGGAAAGGGAGAGAAAGAGAGAGACGCCATTGGAAAGAAAGAGAGATTTTAGGAAAGAAGGTCGGTGAGAAATATAGATACCGTAGGGAGAGACAACATGGGAGAGGGATTTTAAGAAGGAAGTTGAGATAAATGGAGAAATGAAATAGGGTGAGAGAGAAATATACTAAATCTAAAGGTGAGATTTTAGGAAAGAGAGATTTTACTAAAAGTAGAACATACACCTTTTAGTCTGCAACTTTTAGTGAGATTTTTAATTCACTAATATACATTATCTTCTATAATTACTTGTGGAAACTTTTAATGAGAGATTGCATTTATCTTAAGAAAGCAAGAACGATATGAGTTACTGCCTACAATTAATGCGACAGATTAACATATGGGGAGAGAGAGATGGGGGTAGAGAGGAGTTGTGTGAATATATAAAATACATATTAAAAATATTGACCTTGCAGGGTAAGAAAGAGAAAGAAGATAAAGAGAGAAAAGCTAGAACAATTTATAAGAAGATATGCATTATCTTCTATAATTACTTATGAAAAACTTTCAATGAGAGAGATTGTATTTATTTTGAGAGAGAATGATATAAGTTATATTCTATATGAGAGATTAAATGGGGGAGAGAGAGAAGAGGATAGAGAGGAGTTACATGAATGGGAAGAGAGAGAAGATAGATAAGAAAAGAAAGGACATGTGTCATTTTCTATAATTAATTTGTGAGATTAATGTGAGGGGAGAGAGAGACGTGGGGGTAGATAAGTTATCTTCTATAATTAATGCCAATTAATTATTAACATTTAGGGGAAGAGAGAGAGAGAGGCATGAAAGGTAGAGGAGTTACGTGAATGGGGAAAGGTATAGGGTTCTCGGGAACCCCTAGCTTGCAGAACCGGGAATCACAAATATCGGGATCCCACCCAAGATCATGTATATGATTGGCTAAATGCAAAGTAGATAAATACAACTATAAATCGAATGCGAGAAATAAAGAAAACATAAAAATCACACCACCACAACACATGATTTATGTGGTTCACCCTGCAAGGCTACATTCACGGCCTCAGTAACTAGAAATCCACTATTACAATGAAGATTACAGTTTTATATTACAATAGATAATACCTATCTCTAAACATCGGTAAAAGACCATCACCGATCTTTCATTTTAAACCTGCTCTCCCAATCGAGCAACACCGCCGATCAACATCATCTTTTCCACTGCAATACTGTTACTAGAAAGATAACCTTGAGAGAAATCGAGAGACTTTCTCTCTCTAAAAGTGAAAGTTAATCAACCCAAAACTCATGAGAATACTGCCTCTCTCTTAGAAGTCATGTCTCTCTCTCTCTTAGAGACCCATCTTCATAGTGGAAATCCATTCCCATAACCCCCGAAGGGGTGACCCTCAAAAGATGGGTATTATATCCTCCTTCTCTCTCTTATAAAAATATTATTTTCTTGCTTCCCAAGAAAATTCATTTTCTATTTTTTATAATACCTTTAATATTTAGAAGAAAATATGGGTATAGTGATTTGGCTATTACTATATCCAACAATTTCCTTGGCAGCCTTCATTGAATAGATTTCTTGATTTCTTCTCACTTGCTTCTATTGTATAATTTTCATAAGCACTTTGCCTCTATATTCTCCACCTCAAACCATATATCCATCAAACTCCACCATTTATAATTTTCTTAATGCAAGCCTTAGCCCTTCGTACACACCTTATGCTCTTATACCAATTGTAGGGTTCTCGGGAACCCCTAGCTTGCTAAATCAGAAATCACAAATACCGGGATCCCATCCAAGATCGTATACATGATTAGATAAACGTAAAGTAGATGAATACAACTATAAATCGAGTGTGAGAAATAAAGAAAACATAAAAATCACACCACCACAACACACGATTTACGTGGTTCACCTTGTAAAGCTACATCCACGGCCTCGGTAATTAGAAATCTACTATCACAATGAAGATTACAATTTTGGATTATAATAGATAATACCTATCTATAAACATCGATGCAAGACCATCACCGATCTTCCCTTCTAAACCCGCTCTCCCGACCAAGCAACACCGTCGATCAACATCATTTTTTCTGCTGTAATACTGCTATTGGAAAAATAACCTTGAGAGCAATCGAGAGACTTTCTCTCTCTAAAAGTGAAAGTTAATCAACGTAAAACTCATGAAAATACCACTTCCCTCTTAGAGGTCATGTCTCTCTCTCTTAGAGACCTATCTCCATATTGGAGATCCATTCCCATACCTCCCTAAAGGGTGACGCCCAAAGGATGGGTATTATGTCGTCCTTCACTCTCTTATAAAGATATCACTTTCTTGCTTCCCAAGAAAATTTATTTTCTCTTTCCCAAAATACCATTAATCTTTAGAAGAAAATATGGGTATAGTGATTTAGCTATCACCAAACCTAACAAAAATAAGGAAGAGAATAGGATGAGAGAAAAAATGGATGGGCATGAGATGACAAGCATATGCATGATAATTAATGCAAGAGTTTAACATTTGGAGAGAGAGAGAGAGAGAAGAGAGAGAGAGGCGTGAGAGGCAGAGAGGAGTTACGTGAATAGGGAGAGGAAGGGAGATAATTGGATGAGAAACAAAAGGGATGGACATGAGATGCATGCATAGGCATGAGAGAGATGTGAGAAAAGAGAATTATTAATATAGTGCGACACGTGGCCCAAAAATAAAGAGGGTGGTGCTCTTACTTAGTATATAATAGATAGACATATAATTATGAAATTTCTAATCTCTAATTGCATGCCAAAGTTGACATTAATATTATTATTAACTTTGTTTCATAGTTTGATATATCACCAGAACCAAAGGATCAATATTATTTCTTAATAATATGATGAAATACTTTATCTTCATTCTATCTTGGGAATGTCTCTAGATATTATTATTATTATTATGTTAACTTCATTGAAAATGTCTCAAAACTTGTAATGGTAAACCAAGACATTAATTTCCTAATCCACCAACTTAAAATGGATCACAATATGTTTTCTTGACTCTTGTCGGGGTACAATATTTTGAATCCTTTAACAATTATGAAGTGGAATAGGTGTTTAAATCTCATAAGTAGATAGTCGATGCCTTTCTCCCAAATATGTACACTGCACTTAGCCAAAGAACTTAAACCAAATAGAAATTTTCTCTCTCTATCTCTCTCCAACACACACACTCATATCTTTTAATGGTCGTGGCAATTATGGATATGGTTTCGTGTATTCTATTGAATTGTGCTATTGTTTGCCCAATAATTTGTCACATATTCGCAGAAGAGCTATAAACTATTACTCTGTTCAAAAAGTATAAGCACGAGGCCTGTAGTTCCATTGAACAAAATTTCCTTTTCAAAAGTGATACCATTGAATTGCAACGAAGTAAACAAGATCACAGAAGGTAGCATCCCAAAGATACAAGAACAACGACTAGCATCAAATGAAAAGAAAACCACACCAAACATTCTCCTTTTGCAATCCAAGTCAACCCCATGGGCATTGTGAGGCACATGGTAGAATGAAAACATAAGGCGGACAAAAGCACAAAGACTTACTTCAAGGAGCGGTCGGATCCATGGAAAAAGATTATATGAAAAAATCTATTTCTTTTTTGAGAAAAATATTTTCTGTAAAATAGATTTCGGCTGTTCGGATGCTACATAGATGCATAATATTTACATGTTTGTTTTCTTAATTGTTTTCATTAAATATTTTTATTCTATTATTGATTAGAATGTTATTTTTTTATTAAATTTGAGACAGGTTATTTCTCTAAATATTTGAGATAGTTTTTTCTAAAAATTTTCAAATAGTTTCTCTGTCTAAAATTTGATATTGTTTCTCTATCTAAAATTTTAAGATATTTTCTCTCCCTAAAACTTAAATTTGAGATAGTCTCTCTCTCTAAAAATTTTGAGATAGTTTTTCTCTCAAAAAATTTTAAGTAGTTTCTCTCTCTAAAAAATTCTAAGTACTTTCTCTCTCTAAAATTTTTGAGATAGTTTCTCTCTCTAAAAATTTTAAGTACTTTCTCTCTCTAAAATTTGATATAATTTATCTCTCTAACATTTTAAGAAACTTTTCTGTCTAAAACTTAAAATATGAGACAGTTTCTCTCTTTAAAAATTTTGAGATACTTTCTCTCTCTAAAAATTTTAAGATGCTTTCTCTATAAAACTTAAATTTGATATAATTTCTCTCTCTAAAATTTAGAGACAGGTTCTCTCTCTAAAAATTTTCAAGTATTTCTCTCTTTAAAACTTGAAAGTTGAGATAGTTTCTCTCTTTAAAATTTTTGATATAGTTTTTCTCTAAAAATTTTGAGATATTTTCTATCTCTAAAAATTTCCAGGTACTTGCTCCCTCTAAAACTTAAAATTTGAAATAGTTTCTCTCTAAAATTTTAAGATATTTTCTCTCTCTAAAACTTAAAATTTGAGATAATTCCACACTTTAAATATTTTGATATAGTATCTCTCTAAAAATTGATCTAATTTCTCTCTCTAAGACTTAAAATTTGAGGTAGTTTCTCTCTCTAAAAATTTTGAGATAGTTTCTCTCTCTAAAAATTTTCAGATACTTTCTCATTATAGGCCTTAAAATTTGAGATACTTTCTTCCTCAAAAAAATTTGAGATAGTTTCTCTTTCTAAAATTTTATTTAGTTTCTCTCTCTCAAAAATTTAGATAATTTCTCTTTCTAAATTTTTTATAGTTTCTCCCTCTAAAATTTGAGATATTTTCTCTCTCTAAAACTTAAAATTTGAAATAGTTTCTTTCCATTAAAAACTTTGAGATAATTTCTCTCTCTACAAATTTTTAATAGTTTCTTGGTCTAAAATCATAAATAGTTTCTCTCTAAAATTTCAAGAAACTTTCTCTATCTACAATATAAAATTTGATATAGTTTCTCTCTAATTCGTGGGGGTATCTTTATGGAATTAAATGTATTTTATAAGGTGGACGTCTCCATAACCAGGAAATATAGCTAGAAATCAATTTCGGAGGGTAAAAATAATGATACATGTTTTTTTTACTCTTGGCTTGAAATGAGGAAAATAATTGCGGCTGAAAATGCTTTCTAGTCTCAAAATTTCGATCCATGTCAGAAATGTGCCATTTCTAAAAACTAGTTTTGAAAATGTATTTCCAAATATCCAAACCACCCCTTAAAGTATATGGATGTATTCATTGCATGCTAAATGAGTGAGAAAAGTGTGTGATAATCTTGATTGCCACGTAATGCACTAGTTATCTTGTCATATGTAGAAGATATGCTCTTTTTTTTTTTTTTGACTAATGTTATGAACTTCTATTAAAACAATGCTTCAAGGGCATGAGATTACAGAGATTGGATCAAATCGTTAGAAACTTGCAAAAGGGGAAGAGAAACACCATGTTTAGCAAGCTCATCAGCATCTTCTTTGGCTTCGCACATGGTTTGGCCGAAGCTTATCCTCAAATTAGGCCAAGCACATAGGTCTTGAATTTTTAACCAAAGAGTAAAAAAGGACCAGGGGATCCTTTGCTCTTTTCTACACCACTTAATAACATTCAGGGAATCCCCTTCAATTATAGTATCACCAATGAAACCCATGTTGATGATAATATGAAGGCCTTGAAGGAGAGCAGCCAATCAACATGATTGACTGTTGTAGACCCACAAGGACCCGAATAAGAAAAAAGAACCAAACCAAAATTATTGCGAAGAAGCCCACCAATGCATGCAGGCCCTAGATTTCCTAATGAGCTACCATCAAAATTGAGTTTGAGGCAATCTTCTAGAGGTGCAATCCAAGTTCTAAGGGGGCGGCTAGAGCGAGAAAAAGAATGAGCCAAACATTTCAAATTCATATAAATATCAAGCCGAAGAGCACCCCGTACTTCAGGCGTCGAGGAAAGCCAATTTCAAAGAGATTGTAAAATGAGATCTTTCACCCTTTCAATACTCTGAGACACCCCATCAAAAGTTCTCCTATTACGTTCTAACCAAGTCTGCTATAAGATTGCACTTCTGAAAATTTTCCAATCCAATGGCAGAAAGATGATTAATAATCCAATGGCAGAAAGATGATTAATAATGTTGATGAGATTCAAAGGTATCATGAGGGAAAAACTCAATAAAGAGAAGGCACATAGCCATAAGCTAGAGGAAAAGGACAGTGAAAGAAAAGATGAGAGCAAGATTCTTCATCATTTTTGCACATCAATCAAATATTTGGAAGAGTTTTACCTCTCTTTTGCAGATTGTCTATTGTTAAACATCTTCATTGACATGCAACCCATAGGAAGGAATGAGTTTTAACTGGAACTGACCATTCTCAAATAGAACCCAAAGAGGTATCAACAATATAGACCCGTTCGATAAAAATGAGCCTATACACTGTTTTGACAAAAAAAACGTCCTCCAGTTTCTGATTCCCATATGACCAAGTCTTTGGCATTAGAAGAGATGTAAACTTGTTCAAGCTGTTGGAGGAGATTATGAAGCTGCGAAATAACCATGTCTGGTAGCCTATTGTTGCCGCATCCGATGTTCCAAACCATACAATTAGAGGGAGAAAGAGAAATCAACTCTGAAAGTTTTGCATCAGGTTGAACAACTCTGGCAAAGAGGTCAGGATAAGTAGAAGAGAGAGATATAGCACTAAGCTATTTGTTGAACCAAAAGAAGGTGTTATCTCCATTGCCAATAAGCCATCTGATGTTGCTGAAAACAATATTTTTGCAGCTATAAATATCCTTCCAAATCTGTGAGGTGAATTTTTCTCCTCTACCTTTTTTAATCTAGTGGGTGAGATGATCGAAACCATATTTAGCAATTAACACATTCTTCCAGAGATGAGAGAGTTTTGAAAGATTCTCCACCACCATTTGGAAAAAAGCACCTAGTTAACAAGTTTAAGCTTTCTGATACCCAAACCCCCTAGCTTTGACGGCATACAAACCTGGTTCCAGTTCACCAAATGAAACTTGTTGTGGTTATCCTCCATATTACCCAAAATGAAGTTTCGCATATATTTTTCAATAAGCTTGATTACTTCACTAAGTATTTGTAGGATTGACAGCAAATAAATATGAAGATGTGAATAGGTGGATTTAACCAAAGTGATACGCCCGCCAAAAGATAAAGTCTTAGTCTTCCAAAGTTCAAATTCAACTTGATACCTGTGAATAAGAGGGCCTCAGGCTGCACGAGTGAGCTTACGATCAAATATAGAAACCCCTAAATATTTAAGGGGAAACTTCTCAACCCTGCAACCCAAAATTGAAGCAAGAGAATCCAAAAGGCTGTCAGAGCAAGAGATGCCCACAATTGAAGTCTTATGGAAATTTACTTTGAGGCCCAAAGCTAGCTGGCAACACAGGAGGAATGTGCTCAAATTCTACATTTGCTCGTCACTGACTTCACAGAAAATTAGGGTGTCATCTGCATAATGCAAATGCGAAATAGTTCGCCCAGATGAGGAAACTTAAAAACCTATAAGAAGACATGCATTTACAACATTCTTTAACATCAGGCTAAAACCTTCTGCTACTAAGGTAAAAAGAAAAGGAGATAGAGGGTCTCCTTGTCTAATGCCCCTAGAAGAATGGAAGAACCCCTTAGGAGATCCGTTAATAAGAACCGAGAAATGGGTTGAGGAAATGTACCCCATAATCTAAGAAATCCATCTGACACCGAAACCCATTCTTCTTATAATCTCACCGAGCACTTGTCATTCAACTCTATCAAAGGCCTTCTCCATATCCAATTTAATAACCACTCCCAGTTGTTTAGAAAGATTTCTAGAGTGAATGCATTCTTGGGTAATAAGAATGCTATTTGTGATCATGCGGTCTCTAATGAAGGTTGATTGTTCATCAGAGATCACAAAAGGAAGAACCAACTTAAGTCTATCTGCTAAAACTTTTGCAATAATTTTATAAAGTCTAGACAAGAGACTAATCGACCTAATATCTCAAATATCAGCAATGATATTTTTTTTTAGAATTAAAGAAATATAAGTAGAGTTAATGCCCGTGAGAACAGTCTCAGTGGACATAAATTCCTTAACCATTAAATAAACATCATTGTGTAACAAATCCCAAAAACGCTAAAAGAATATAAGAGGGAAACCATTCGGGTCAAGGGCTTTATCCCCAACAAAAGCAAAAATTGCCAATCTAACTTCTTCCATATCAGAAACCAAGAAAGATGGCAGAGATTTAAAAGGAACACCATCTAAGATAACACCAAGGTTAAAATCACAAGAAAAAGCAGCCTTAAAATGTTGAACAATAGCCTCATCACGAGCTGAAATGTCGCCTTCTGATACACCCGGTAGAGAAATAGTAGAAATATCATTTTGCCTTCTACGCGCATTCGCGATAGCATGCAAACTTTTGGTATTTTTGTTACCCTCCTTAAGCCATTTCACTCTCGATCTCAGTTTCCAATAAATCTCCTCCATCCTAAAGAGATCATGTAGCTTATTAAGCAGAGAATTTTTATTGACAATCATCTCATCAGATAAAACTTGGTTTTCCTGAATAGAATTTTCAATCATCTCTAAGTCCATCAAAGTGGAATCAATCTTGCCTTTAAGATGATACTGGTTTGCTTTTTTTCCAAGGGATGAGTTTTTGCTTTAGGTAGATTAGCTTCTTATGAAGACGGAAGTCAAAACTGCCCAAAACATAATTACTACCCCAAGTATGATTGATGATGTCTACAAGTTCAAGCTCATCCAGCCAGTGAACATCAAAACGAAAAGGCCTAGGCCTAGAAAAGACCTCCTCAGTAGGAAGACAGATAGGGACATGATCAAAAGAAAGTTTGGTAAGAGCATCAACCTTGACCAAAGGGAATACTCTTTCCCAAGGCTCTGAGACAAGAAAGCGGTCAATCTTGGACATAATCAGATTGGATGAAAGTTATAGGACCAAGTAAAGTGAGCTCTAGTAGTAGGAAGATCTAATAAATCATTCTCCATAATGAAGTCATTAAATAGATGCATATGAGAATTAAACCGGGAAAAAGTGGAAATTTCATCTGGGTGTTGAATAAGTTTAAATTCCCTCCAATGCAAACAGGAAGTCCTAAAGAGGAAATAAAAGATTTCAAATCATCCAAAAAGGCACATTTAAGGGTAGCAATATTAAGCCCATACACATTAATAAGCACCCAACGGAAACCCTGACATGACCTTCAAAAGTAATAGCCAAGAACCTGTCAGATTTAAAAACATCTAGGCAAAGCAAAGCTATTGGGTTCCAAAGAATGCACATACCTCCAGAAAATCCAATGGCATCCACACCCTCAAAGCACACAGAACCATTACCTCACAAAGTCTTGACATCCAAAAGAGAGGGAGAAGTACACTTAGTTTTTTGCATAAAAAAAGCAAAAGGTTTAAAATTAGAAATCAAGAAATTGACCTCCTTCTTGAGTCGATCAGCACAGAGACCACACACGTTCCAACTGATAATCTTCATGGGCGAGATGAAAGTTCACCGAGTCCCACGAAGCCACCATCTTCATATGGACGAAAAGAGCTGGACGAGCAAGTGTTGTCGCTGCAACTAAAGGAGGACCGGTTCTTTGAAGTCGTATGGCTTGTCCTGAAAACCACTTCATCTGAAGGTGGAGTTGAAGAGCCTCGAGAGCCACGAGCAGCCAATCTAGCCAATGAGCGCACGGATTTAGAGTTCGCCTTTAAATAGTCAGAAGCGACTTAAAAGCTGGTGAGAAGACCTCCAGGTCATTCGACAAACGAAAAAAATGGTGCATAGGGCGCTTGGCTAGATCTGTGCGAGTTTCATCTTTCAAATTTTTTGACATTTCTTAAACCACCTTAACCGCTGCATCCATGCTACAAGCACCACCTCTGGAGGAGCAACAAAAGTAGCGCCCATGTCCTTGAACATACGGTTGAAAATTACATGGCTGGGGTTGCTTGATATAGTCTTTGAATGATGCTCAGTCACGTGACTAGGCTTGGAATCAGTCCTAGCACCTGACTTAAATTCAGGAGCCGAGTCTGAAGAGATAAAGGGCGATGAATCTAAACCTTCTGCAATGTGTTCCACAACCATCTTCATTGGGATAGCTTCATCAGCCAAAGGCTCACCAATAGTATCCACCAAAGGTGGTGGTACGTTCAGTTCAACCAAAGCTAGAGGGACCGCAACAAACTCAAGGATATCCGCCACAATTATGGCTCCAGAAGCCACATCATAAATGAGATTGGTGTAGACAACCTCATCTTCATCAAAATCAACGATAACAACCGCAACCGGCCAATTGGCAATAGGCGACGATGTCGAATCCAGGACCCTAGAACACTGAGCAGAAAAACAAAAAGGAAGAATCCTTTGATTGAACATGGTGAAGAGAAAAGAAGAGCAAAAAGAGGATGACCAAGAGAGAAAAAGGAGCAAATGAAGAGAAGCAAGTCCCAGGATTGAAAGGGCTTGAAAGGGTTAAGGAGTCTAAAGGGAGAGGCTGAAGTCACTTGGATAGAAAAAGGGTGAGAAGAGGATGAAGAGACAGAGGTGGTGGAAATAGAAGTGATAGAAGGATGGACGGCGGCGAAAGTATTGAGAGAAGGAGCGGGATGGGTAGGGAGTGGCGAGATAGGAGGAGTAAGAAGGGCGGAAGAGGCAGAATTGGTAGAATTGGGGAGAGGTGTGGGATGGGTAGGGAGAGGCGGAGATGGAACAAAGGGAGGAGATTGAGCTGAAAATAGGGGAGAAGAGCTCGAAAGATGGGCTTTGGATGAAGAGGCAGGCCTATAACGAGGAGGCTTAGGTGCGGCACCCAAACAGGGAGGGAAAGATGGGTCCGAAACAAAATAAGAGAGTAAAGGCTTTGTTCCTTTATTTTCGAAATTAGCTGACGGTTTCAAGGAAAGAAAGCACAAAAAATCCCCCGCAAAAAATCAGCCAGTAGGCTTCCATATTTTAACTTTTTTGGAGGAGGAAGAGGAAGATCCAAGCGATTCAATCTCAGATCTATTGCCACGTGGCCTTGCCAATCTGGGGTTCAACCGAAGAGGACCCTATTTCGCCAATGGAGGTCGAGCCCTAGCATGTCCAAGAATGGCTCCAGCAAGTCGAACAGGGGGAGAAACTTTAGGCTTTCTAAGAACCTCAACCCAAGAGCAATCTTCCTTATCAGTAGAAACTTCAAGAGGTGCCAGAGCTAGAGGGTTGGCAGCCTTCAAACCTTTAATGGTGACATAAATGATAAAATGGTTTGAACCAATAAAAAGGTTGATCGATGAGGAGTCAGGGCCTTGGCATATCTAAGAATATTGACTCTAATAAAAGAGAGATCATGACCCACCATACATTCCCTATCAACGTCAACAAAAACCCCCACCAGATTGGCTAGACATTGAAAGACTCCCATAGGGATACCTCCGAAGCGAACCCAGCAAGGGCAGCAAAAAGTGAGATTAGCGTGATCCCGTGGTTTCCGGGAATCCACTGATAAAAGTTTATCCCGGACACATCAGGTGTTGCGAATAAGGAGAACTTTACGAACATCATCAACAGAGGAAAGAGAGAAAACATCATGTTACTCCCGAAACAATGGACCACAGGAGAGTAGGGTAGATTCCAAGCTCTCTTAGCCCAATCGCTAAGATCCCAGATATCAGTAGAGGGCGGAGAAAAAGAACCAATAACAAGAAGAGTGGGGATTTCGTATAGAACTCTAATTTCTCATATTATTTCATGGTAGACTCTCTTTCCATTTTTCTTTCAAACGACATAAGGAAATCCCTAAAAATTTCACAGTACCCCCCTCATCTCGTACCTAGAAACCATGTCCGTATATAAATGCCATTATATGGTTCCCTCAGTAGTAACTTTGTGATCCCATCAATCATGGAAACTACCCAATCAAATATTTTACCAACTATACATGCATTCTATTGTAAGAGTAATTTGATCTCATTTAATCTATTTTACCAACTATATACACAATCTATTATACCAACTATGCACATTAAAAGATTTTACATAAGAGAATCTAAAGGTTTTACTATGTAAAAATGAGCAAAACTACCAACTTCTACATATTCAAAAAAAGGAAGAAACATGAGAGATTTTACCATATAATTAGATATTTTACTCTATAGAATATCTTATTTTACTTAGTGAAGTTGAATATTTTACTGAGATTTATAGACTACGACTTAAGGATTTTACCATGCAAAAATGAGTAAAACCTAATGGTTTTTATAGATTAAAAGGAAACAAACAAACAATTCAAAGAGGTTATCCGAAGAGTTTACTATGTAAAGTATCTAAAATTTTGCTGGTGAAATCAAAGACTTATGGAGATAGTAACACCAGAGATTTTGTTGAGATTCAGGTAGTAAAACCTAGATTTTACTGTATAAAAATGAGTGAAATTTAATGGTTTTTACATGCTAAAAGAAAATTAATAAAAAATTAGAGATATTACCTGTATGGAAACTAAATAGAAAACAGAAAACGCTAAAGAAATAGATGGGTATAAATTTTGGCATATAGAAAAAGATAATAATATAAATGACGTAGACAAATATTCAAAAGATAAAATAGTTAATGTTAAGTTAATAAGTGATAAGACTCCTCTTATTAAACTTGTATTAGGGAAATAGATAGTTAATATAATTAGTGATCATGTACTATAGGTAGGATTAAATGATAGAATTAAGACATTTTAGGAGAGCATAGATGGAATGGTTCAAAACATACCAAATGGAAAAAGGACATTCTTAAAAGGGGACTTAAATGGTCATGTAGGGAAGGATAATAGACAATATGAAGGGATACATGAAGGATATGGGATTGGGGACAGAAATGAGATGAGTGAGGCTATTCTAGTTTTTGTTATAGCCTACGACCTAGTAATAGCAAACAAAACTTTAAAAAGCGAGGTGAACTACATCATTTAAAGTTTGCAAGATTATCCCAAGAGAGAGTTTCACTACCCAACATAGGCTCGTGGTTAAGGACGTCTATATAAAAACATGAAAGAGAATGGGTGAAATTAATAGGTGTTCAAGAACAAGGTAGTGGAATTTAAAAATGAGAAAGTAGACATATTTAGGGATGAATTAGTTGAAGAAGAAAAATAAAACTCCAAACATGAGGTCAATATTATGTAGAATGAGATGGTTGATTGTATTAAGAAAGTGGCAAAAGAAGTTTTAGGAGAATCTAAAGGGAAAATAAATTCAGCTAAGGAAACCTGGTGGTGGAGTGATGAGGTTCAAAAGGCCATTAGCGAAAAAATGATCATGTTAAAAAAATTGGCAATTAAATAAAAATAATCATAACTTTGAAGAATATAAAAATGTTAAACAAATAGTAAGTAAAACTAAATTTAAGGCATAAAATAATCTACACAGTAAACTAGGAATAAGAAAATGTAACAAAGATATATTCAAATTAGCAAAAATGAGAGACAAAAAGTGTAGGGCTCTATACCATATTAAATATATTAAGAGTGATGATCAAAGAGTCTTGGTAAAAGATGAAGAAGTCAACAAAAGGTGGAGAGCTTATTTTAAAAAATGATTAGAAGTTAAAAACTATAAGAACACAGTGGTAAAAGGAACTATTAGCATAAGTGAGGGAGAAAGTCATAGATAGAATCGTAGGATTAGAAAATTGGAAGTGAAAGACGCTTTGAAAATGATGAAGATATGGAAGGCTTTAGTACCAGACGGTATCCTAATAGAGGCTTAGATATGATGAAGATAGAAAAGGTTTTAGAATCAGATGGTATCCTGATAGTTGTTTGGAAGTGCATGAGGGAGATTGGCATTGACTGACTGACCAAATTGTTCAACAAGGTTTGAGAACAAAGAAAATATTAGATGATTGGAGGAAAAGTATTGTAGTACTATTTACAAGAACAAATGAGAAATACATAATTGTGCAAACTATCGAGTGATCAAACTTATGAGCCACACTATGAAGCCTTGGGGAGAGTGATTGAATAATGACTAAGGTATGAAACGAGTATATCATAAAACCAATTTGGTTTGATGCCAGGGCGGTCAACAACTGATGTTATTTTCCTACTTAAGCAACTGATTGAGAAGTTTAGGGCAAAGGGAAAAGACATTCACATAGTCTTTATTGATCTAGAGAAAGTTTAGGATGGAGAACCTCAAGATTTGATTTGGTAGTTGTTGGAAAAGAAAGGAGTCTCCAAATACTATCTCAACTTAATGAGAAATATGTACAACAAAGCGTTAACTACTATACGAATAACTAGTTGAGGGACGAGTGAGTTTTCAATAGGGGTGGCAATGGACCCGGACCCGACCCAAGACCAGCCGGGTATTCCCAATACGGGTCTAGATATGGGTCCAACATTTGGACCCGGTCCAAAACCTTGACCCAAACACTATTCGAGTCCTGGTCCGGATCCAGTTGGACCCAACCCATACTTATAAACTGCTAGACATAAAATACTTCAATTCTTATTTGTTTTGGTGTATTAAGGATCGTATATAATAAGAACTCATAGACATCTTTAGCTATTAAACGACAAATCAGATAACTTGAAATCTAATGGCTGGGTGGTTGTGACCTTGTTGACGTGTACATATTTTCACTGAATACAAACATTAACGTATTCGATAAACTAAGCTAAGGTGTATGATAATGGACTAAGCGGGCATTGGCTTGATCCTAATTTTATCATATGCTAATAATTGATGTCGTTTTATGTATAGTGGAGCTTTGCTCCCTCCAAGTCTAAACATTGATCTCAATGACATGGGATCTCACTCTCAGACATTCTAGGATCTAGCTCCTTAACTTGTTGATGTATGGATGTTAATCCTAACCCTAGCACACTTTCAACCTATAGTGGTTCAGCGTTCCCCAAACTAATACCGCTATCAAGCCCGCTCTCCCCTCTAACAACTATGGTAGGATCCTTTCATTTTTTTTGAATGGTAACCTGGAACACAGCGTAAATGGAACTCTAGATATCATCTTGTGACACTTTGCACCTTAACTACCTTTGCCTATCTCTATTGAAAAATTCAATTATTTTTTATTGAAATTTTCATATATTTTCTTCTTTAAACTTTAAAAACAAATTTATCTAAGAACTTTTTTTTATCCAAGATAAGAAGAGTTTTCTCTGTAATAGATGTGCCTTATCCCAAAGGAATCTTGTTTTACATAAAAATCTTTATTCCTATATACTCCCATGTTCTGCTACAAGGTTTATCTTATGGTAGAAAACCAGTGGTTTTTTAATGCAGTTTTGAGAAGTGAAGCTACAATATGAGAAGGCAATCTTCTACTCGGTCGAACTATGCTTTTCAACTGACTAATATGGTTTTCCAATTGAAGGTGGTGTCTGTTATCTTCATTACTGCTGCCCATACTCTTGCGATCATCCTTGACAAAGTGACATTTGGAGGGACACTCAGGAGTATGACATCTAAAAGACTTTCTAATTTGACACGAAGGATCAAAGAGGTAACCAGCACAAAATACCAAAAAAAGGCACATTCACGCACTTAATTATCTTAGTATACATACATATATACATATAGCATTACTAACCTGCACACACCCTGGAAGACACATAACATTGAAAAGTAGTCCGTTAATTGTAGGCTCAGCTGCAATATATTTGTTGATTCCTACTACACCTGTATGTGCATGCACTCACTCTCAAACTTGCACATATCGATGTATATTTCAAATATAGATACTTGCTATATATATGCACCTAAATATATTCTTCATTCACATATAGTTTGCATATATATGTAGCTATGTTCTTTCATTCACTTGTTTTCATGCATGATGCACACATGCAAAGTCTTATACAAATATGCTTACATGCATATGAATGCGTGCACATTTCCTTTTGGCGTACAATTCAAACTCAGGACATTGTGTTGCCATTCTTTTTGGGTAAGTTAAGTTGTAGGATATAAACTCCAAGCATTGTGTTACAATTGGCAGCACCTTGACCAATTGGGAAGTAGACTTAGTATCTAAGTTATCACGAACTATAGACATGATTAGAAAATTATGCAACAAAAATCATCTTTTTTTTTTTAATCTTTTTTTTTTAGCTATCTAAAAAAAACAAGATACAGATGAGACTAAAAAAAATATATATATATTTTTTTTAGAGAGAGTAAAGGATGTTTCTAAAGAAGATAAAGTCAAAAAAATTCTAAGTTATGCAGATAAGGCTTAAAAACAAAAGATACAATAATAAAAAAAAAAGATATATTTCTAATCTAACAGATAAAGTAGAGAAAGCCTAGATCTATCTTCTTTTTCTTTCTTTTTATCTTTTTCTTTTAAAAAGTAACTTTTCAAAAGTGGTAAAAATTATTATTATTATTTTCATTAGGAAAGAAAAAACAATATTATTTCTAAAAGATGTATTATAAAAAGATAAAGATGTATTTAAATAAGATAATTGTGATCCAAAGAAGATAAGCATGAATGAAAAAGATAATAATGATAATATAAATGATATCAAGATGAATCTAAAGATGTTCTAGATGATGAAGATGATCTAAAAGATAGATCTAAAGATGATCTAAAAAATTGACCTAAAAGATGATCAAAAGATAAGATGATCTTAAGCTACAGATGATCAAGATGGATATAAAAGAAGATCTAAATAATAATAATAATGATTGATCTAAAAGACGAATCTAGAAGAATATGATCTAAAAGATCCAAAAGATCTTAAAGATTAAGAGAAAAACGATCCTAAATTTTGTATGGAGAGAGAAAAATAAGATCTAGAAAGAAAAGACCGAATCTAATAGTTTTTTTTTTTTTTAATGTACCTCATTTTTCTTCTTTATATATATATATATATTTGCTGGAAAAATAAATATGAGAAAAAAGAAGAAGTCTTTTTAAGTTTAAAATACGAATTTGAAGCTCAAGGTGCCCCATGGTGGTCGCCAAACTGTTTATGCTCCGATCTGCACCAATCTCTAGGATGAGATTTGCTCAAATCTTAACAAAACCTGGTTACTTTTAAAAAGGTAAAGAGAGTGGGGTTGTTTGAATTATGAGCTCAGAAAAATTCCAGATCTATACAAATCCAGTCTTTTTATGAGTCCACTGGCAACGCCAGCTCCAAATCCGTATTTTGACCAAAAATTAAATATAATGATGAGTTAATTTTCAGAAAAAATAAAATAAATCAGATAATTAAATAAAGAAAACAAAATAAATCAAGCAAAAAAAAATATACTTACCTCTAGGGACCCAAAACCCGGGCTTGGATCTGGCCGTTCTTCCGATGTGCGCCACCATCTCCTTTTTTTCGATGTCTTTTGCTTGCTGGATTTGTAGATCTCAAGTTCTTTGACCTAGATCAAGGGTCCCTAAAGTATAAGGAAAAGCTGTGAATTTTTGGTTGGGTCTACCTAGTTTGTTTTGGGATTGATGGATAATTTCCTTAGTTTTCTAACGGTTTTGGGATCTCCTAGGGTTGAATATGTATTCTAGGATTTTATGTGATTTATGGGGAATTTTCCTAATTCTTTAAGAATTTTCTAAGGGGTTTTCCCTATTTTTGGGTAATTTTCCTAATTTCGAGAAATTTTAAGGTTTTTTGGTCTCTTTTTCTGTCTCCATTTGGGTTAGGGAGAGGAGGTATTTATAAGATTCAATTTTTTATTTTTCTTAATTTGTTTGGATTTATCTTGAAGCTTTTATCATTATCCAATTAAAGAAGTTATTAACTGTGTCATCAAGACGAGTTTGACTGCATCATTAGGCCATTCTAGGCCTTGGGTCTCACAGGGACTAAAATGTTATTTGTTATATCTTTTTATATGTAGGTATGATTCAAACGCTTGTTAGACCGTTGGAAAGATCTTGAGCTCTACTTCAATTTGAGACAAGATTTGGGTAGTTTTGGTACAATTAAATTGTGTCTAAGTTGCCTATGGTCTGGTGAGGTTTGTGTGGTCCTTTAGGACCGGAATCGAGGTGTTTTAGGAGTTCCCTTAGCCAGAATTTTGAGGGGGGTGTCTACATTACCCATTGATTGTTCCTGCATTTGAAGAGAAATATCGTTGTCTCAAGGCCATGTTTCAATACACTCTCTGGACAAGCTTTCTTATGGTTCTGAGAGGTGGTCTCAAAATACGCGAATCGAACTCTCTATGACTTGTTTCAACGTTTTGTTGAGAAATATTGCGGGTCCAAAGAATGACCAATGACCCTCGGAGAACTGATTTCCACCCGACAAAATCATGACAAGTTGTTCACAAATTTTTTCCAAAGAGTTAGAGAGGCTACATTAAAGTTATTAATTGCATGCTTTCTAAAGCCTCTAATATTAGTATGGCCATAGAGAACGCGTCCCTGGAGTATATACTACAATAAAAGCATTCAACCTTTCTCTTTTGACTCAATGTTATAAATGGTTTCATGTTATGAGAGAGCAAAGGAAAGGCCCGAGATCGGTCACCAGTGATGCTGAGGCAAGAGCCAAATGAAGTCATGATGGAATAAAAATCCCATGATAGTGAAGATTCATTTGAATATGGCTATGAAGAGATGACAATTGAAGAATCTGAAGCCGATCCCAAATCAGAACCATCACCATAATCATTTAAGGTCATAGATGGAGCTTACTCAAAACAAAAACGAGTAATATCAGATGATAGGACTAATGAAGATGAAGAAGTCCTAGCTGATATCAACTTGATAAAGATCGACGAGTCGAAATCCTGCTCAAGCCTGCAAATCATCCAATATGGCATTGGGGCACAGGAAGAAATTGCCCTAAAAATGAAGATCGTATAAACTTGATAAAAATGGACGAGTCAAATAATTGCTGAAGCCAAAAAATCATCCAATATAGCCTTGGGTCATAGGAAGAAACTGCCTTAAAAATGTGGGCCAAAATGGTAAAGTGACGTATATTACTAAGGAATTTCATGAACCAAATGATGAGAATGGTCTTAACTTTGGGCCTATTCTATGGGGAGCTTTATAGAATTAGAGAAATCCAACCTACAAAAGGAGGGAGCAATTCCAGCTGCCTCAATAATATTTGAGAATATAACGACACAAAGGGACCAAATTATCCACACTATAAAAAACATACCAGATGAGCATGAGCACACTCAAACCCCTGTAGCTAGGGAATTTCATAAATAAAATGCCAAGGGTTGCCTTAGCACAAGGACCATGATCCAAGAGAGAATGAAAGAGCAAACTTCCCCACAAGAAGTTCCAATTGCAATGGAATGAACAAACTTGCAGAAGGTTCAGGACACCCCTATCCTAGGTAGCAGGGTAGGGGTAGATAATCCAAATCTTGAGGCGATAAATTATCCAATTCAAATTTAGTAAAGTATCTGTAGCCAGAATTTTGAAACTCAAGAAAATGAAGAACGTACAACAAAAACTCTATTTCGGTTGAAGAAATGAATGCACAAAAACTTCAGGACATCCCTGTGATACACGTCACCACAAAAGAAAATGATATCATCTTTCAACTAGATTGCCCACAGGATGCCCACGTCATCAATGAGCTCAATCGAGATCCTGAAGCTGGGGACTCCCAAGATTATATTTGTAAGGAATTCCTTAATCTCGACAATGCAGTCCACGAAGAAACAAAAGAGTAAAGCTTAGAGGATTCTACTGAACTATCCCCTAAGGAGAAAGCAAAAGACGATACATTCCCTGAAGAATGGATGAAAGAACTTGAACTGGAGATCCTAAGAGGCCCACCTGGGCCACCTTCACTGGAATTCTTAGTAGACCCACCTATTTGGGATAAAGAGCTGATCTTAGAGTATTCAATTATGTCAATCTCTAAGATTGATATAACAAATAACACAGAAGAAGTGAGGGATCCAAATTTTATCATTCCTGAAGATCCAATACTTCTGCGGGAGAGAAAAGAAATCAAACCCCTATTTCTAAGGGGACCACCTAGACCACTTTCATAGGATTTTCTTAATAACCCGCTTATATAGGATGAAGAACCAAACATGAAAGATCAAATCATGTTATTCCCTCAAGGGAAAGGATCTCAAGAAAAATACCCTACAGGGGCAGCCGTGTCAAACCACTTGATAAGAGTACCCTCACTTGATGAAAAAAAAAAAGTAGGGTCAATCGGTGAGGCTGATGCCCTTATCTGACGACTCCCAATATGCCATGAGGCAATGTACTTCCCAAGAGCAATATGAAGTTGCAAATGAAAAAGATTACCGAAAAGGCATGGGAGATCACTTACTCTTCCCTTTCAAATAAGCCAAGTGGGGCATCCATGCTCTGCTTAGGCATCTTACTCTGTGGTATTGACAACTTAAGGAGTTGAAAAGTGAAAAATAAAAAAAAGAGGAAAAAAATGTGCTTAGCCAACTCAAGAAGAGATTGAAGGATTAGGAAGCTCAGAGTGACTTTGAATATAAAGATCAATGCTCGAGTGAAGCAATCCAAGGAGGAAAGACTATAAAAATTCAACAACCGTTGTCAGGGAAATATCAGATACCAATTAGGGGTAAGAAACACCTAAGGATAACCTGTTCACTATGTGGTCTTTCAAGTCCTTAAAGTCAATAGTCTTACGTTCAACAGGAGTTAGAGGGTGACTGAATCTAGGTGCTTAGCGCACTGGGGCCCAGATTCATATATCCCGAGTATTTGAGGCAATGAGAGTATACATTTTGAGAGTGTGAACTCTCAGGGAGGTGTAAGGGTCACCTCTTAGTTAGGACTATATTGATTAGCATGCCTCATAGTTGATGTGATAAGCCAAGGCTTGGAGAATTCAATCGAGAATAATAGAACCCGAGTATTTAAAAGAGTATTTGCCCTGTATGGAATAGTCGGTTCATGGGACATGAGCTCGTATCCTGACACGACACCGTTCCATGGCATGTGCACCCACATTCATATGGGGAAGCTACTCTTCTATAGTATTATCTGACTTAGAAGAGCTAGTGTGCATGTGCTTTGAGATGACTCATGTATTTGCGTAGGAACATGTCCCATAGGGTTGCACCAATAATCCATTGAACCCCTGGTGAGAGGAAGCTCTGGCTCAACGACTTTGATGTTACCAATAGTATACCCCTGCCATAAACTGTGGAGCATAGGTCCATTGGGTAGGCTTGAAATACCGGTGGAACGTCGTTCACGTTAGCCCAATGGAAGACTCCGACTAGTGTTATAAGTTTAGAGATCTCATTTACCTTTGACCCCATATTAATCTAAAATTGATGAGAAAATATTTTATATTAATGAAAAATTGTATAATAATATTGAAAAATTATTTAGAGAATTTTTGAGATTTTTGGAGATTTTTTAAGTTTTTCTTTAAATAATAAAATATGATTCTCAAAATTTCTTTTACATAAATACCAAACAAGGACATTTCATGGGGATGCCACATGGATCCCAAGTGGTCATAGGGATGCTACATAGCACCCCCACCTCCCTACTCGTGGATGACATCATGCTGATGTCATATCTATGTGGGGACCTATTTGTCATTAATTCTTTTGTTGGTATTATGTTATAACATATTATCTTGTTATTTAAAGTGTTATATATTGCTATGACTTAAGTTTGATTTAAGTCACATATTTTTTTTTGCTCATATGTGCCATTTTTGGCATATGTGAAGTCATGT
Organism: Amborella trichopoda; assembly: GCF_054954075.1. Taxonomy (NCBI): domain Eukaryota; kingdom Viridiplantae; phylum Streptophyta; class Magnoliopsida; order Amborellales; family Amborellaceae; genus Amborella; species Amborella trichopoda. Next base: position 19,535,878 of record NC_142344.1, read on the forward strand.
AATTTTGATAATTAATTTAATTCATATTATTATCCATATATGATTTTGTAGCATGTGAGTATATCTTATGTGGCACTACCTTATGAGCTTGACCCATATGAAATTTTAGTGTTGTTAAAATCCTATTGGTGGTGTCATAAGATATTTTATTCCCATGTGTGGATGTCCCATATTACCTTTATGTCCATGTCCTTGTATTTTATTGACTCTCACAAATTATTCAAAAACCATGGGCACAAATGTTAACATGAATTTGGACTTAATGTGAAATAAAACATGGAGCTAAGGGCTTCAAGGTAAAATGACTATAAACTTAAGTTTTAAGGAGTGAAATGTGTCAAAAGCTCATCCATTGATCTTGGTGATAAGATGTGGCTGAATGACTTGGATAAAAGCCTCTCATGTGCCTTTGATTTAAGGCACCAAGGATCACATCTTTATGATCTAAGTATAAAAGTAACTTATGAGATCAATTATAATCCTAACTTGAGTATTCACTTCAAAGAGAGGGAGCCCTTAACAAAACCATGAGACTATCTTCTTCCTTGAGTTTTTATTTGATCTATGAAGTAGTTCATCATTTATGTGATCAAGCCGATACTGTTGCTTCATTAAGGTATTGATTTTTCTTCTCATATTTTTAATTCGTACCTCATTTCCATTATCAAAGCATGCTGTAATTATTAATTTACAGTAGCTTTCTTCATTTTTGGTCATGAAAACTTGATATTTGAAGAGTCTCAAAGCAATAGTGTAGTCCATACACATAGTATGTGTATACTAGCTTGCTTACTCCATGATCTTGAGTAGTTTCAACTTGATTTCTTGATATTATTTTTCTTGAATTTTTACTGAGAATATGCAACTGATGAGAGGTTTATTTCATCATATTTGAGCATAAGAAATAGTCAATTGAGTTCCCTTTTTAATGTTGAAAAGTTCGTGGTGTCCCTTATGGACCACATGGTGTAGTTTCACCCTAACTTCTTTATTTTGTGTAGTATCTCTCTCAAAATTTGAAGGGCTATTTTGATGCATGTCTCTCTCATGATTTGATCCCCATTAAGTGAAATAAATGTAATCATTTTCTTCCCATTGGATTGATCTCCTTGAGTTATTATTATCACCCGTGCATTAGACAATGAAACAAAATTAAGTCCTCCAAAGGCTCTTTCGTGGCCTAGCCACAAAGGGTTCGAGCTATTATTTTTCTATGTATGTTTGCATGTTAATTTGATGTATTTATAGTTATTAAATGGATTCATGATTGGTTAAATTGAGTATGTTGTGTGAATATTGAGATTGTTTTTTAATTTTGCGGTATGAGGTTTAATGTTATGCATTTATTGTTTATACGAATTGAAATCTTATTGAATTATTATGATCAAGTGTATGATGTGTATGAGATATTATGATATATGATGAGGATGAAGAATGAAGATGAAATTATCATATAATTTTGATATAATGAGGAATTGCGAGTGCAATTCATGCAATATGTTGTAGAGATGTACAATGTGAATATTTGACTATTGTATTTAGTTTAATTGAATTTTTGAGAGGAATTTGTAAGGGACATAATAGGGCTGAATTTTATTATTCAAATGTGTATAAACCATGTTTGTAGGCTGAAATATATGTATTATAGTTTTGTATTGAGATATTCCTGCATTTAAACCGTTGAGTTTTTATACAATGAAAATTTTTAAATCACTGCATTTCTAGCCCATTGGTTTTATACCAACAACAAATGGTATCAGAACAGGGCTCTAATATGGTCCCTTAGTCCTCTTATATTGTATATAATTTAATGTTTAAATTGCATAAACACTTGATCATGATTTCCATGCTGTATATGCTTTGAATTTGAGAATTGATCGTGTCATTGGCATTGGCATGAGAACTGTGAATGAATATTTTTCGAACTGTTGTATATTTGGGAGAGAATGGTAGGGCATTCAATACTTTATGTAAGAGAATAATATTTGGTAGCATTTTGTGTTATTGAGTGTATTTTTATATGGAAAAATTCTCATGATCATATTGTGTATATTTTGGAAGTTATTGACCATTTATTAAAGTGTATCAGATCTAAAAAAGATATTTCCAGGAACTTTATACCTTTTTCAGTAAGGGTTTTTCATGAGCATGAGTTAGGACCACTTTGTACTTTTGAGGAATCGAGTCTAGTTTAAATGTACATTTGAGCTCATAGGAAAATTCCCCACATTTGGAAAATTATGGTCGTTTTACTTGAGGGGTATCATACTGCAATTTCTGCTACACAAAGCAGAAATTGACCCTATGATAATCATGTTATTTGATCCATTTCGGACCATTATTCTATGCTACTTTCTAAATGAAAGTTGTCTAATTTTGAGTTTATTTTATTTGAAAATAAGTCTCATGATTAAATGATGTGTAAATTTAAAGTTATGTCCATTGAATTGTACCGTACTCATCTTGGAAAACCATAAAAACATTATTTCCTATATCTAATGTGTGAGAAGAGCATTGATACTTTATATTTTTTTGTAATCCCACTATGAAGTATAAGTTGTTCAAAGTCCTTATGAGTTCTTAAGGTTTTAAATCAGTGGGAGAGCTATATAAACCCTATTGAATCGTGAGTATTAAGTTTTAATACCCAATACCCGAGTCTTGGTCTAAATCCAGACTAGTCCCGGATAGTGTGTGATGAAGTTGACAACACGACTAAAGATACATATGGATGGATGAGACAATGACCATAGTTACAAAAGATAAAAATAAAGGGTGAAACCAAATCACAGATCGAAGACAAAGGTATTGACACATTATGACTTGGTCACTTTAAAACCATAAGGTACGACTTCGTTCTACTTATGAGCATGATTTTAATATATTGAGAATTAATTTATTAGAGAACAACCATTTTTGTTTTATGATATCATTTGAGCAATTATTGGTAGAATATCTTGGTGTATTATATGAGTTTAATAATTGGAAGGCTTGGACTCGTCACATAAGCTATAAACTTGAATTAGGTCGATACTTACATATTAAGATTTTGAATGCTTGTGTCCACTCTTACATAAGCTTAAGACATATGAAACATGCTTAAGTAATTTGATTCTAGATCTATGATCTATGATTCAAATTACCGATCCTAAGGATATGACTAATTCAAAATATATGGCATGTGTTAGGATTGCACTTGTAATTGCTTGAGAATTATGATATATGAGAAATATTTATTATTTGTGAGTTGCTTCATGATTTAAGAACTCATGAGATGTATCATGAATATGACATTGACTGATCCTTATGGTACCTCAAACTACATGCTTCATTATTTTGAGATTTCCTAAATGATGAGATAATGTGATGTTGTGCGCACTTGGTGATGCATGATCCTGCCATAATTCTTATGTGAATAAGTGAATGTGGTATTATGTTATGAATGTCATATGAGGATTATTACATGGCATGTTAGGCTCAATGTTTGTGAAAAAAGATTTTCATGTATGAGATAACATTTTCTTTTATAGGAGCATGTTTTTTACTATTTTGGAAATTGAGATCAATCGAACCAAAATGTATCTTAAGTATGGATTGTAATAATTAAGAAAATGTGATGAAAGAGATTTTATCTTAAACACTTGTTCTTCTGAACGAGGATTTCTATATTTAAAATTTTTTAGCATAAGAGGATGTTAGAAAACATAAAAGGGATTCCACCCCATTTTGGGTATTGCTACTGTGTATTGTCTTTCTATTAAAGAGTTATGACTATGCTAAACTCCATGCTTCTTCCATTTTGGAAGATCACCCTTAAAGTTGTTTTTTTAACATTATGGTATGACCACATAACCATTTTTCATAATATTTTGGAGTATCTTATAGTCATCAATCTTTTAATAAAGTCTTTTTTGAAACCTTTGAAATTTTACCTAAAAGTAAACTTCTTTCTAAGACATAAATTCAAGTTATTTTGAAAGGCACCTTTGTTGGTTTCAGTGGGAGCATCTTTAATAAGTATAAATAGTAAAACCATACCTTCCTCAAAGAGAGAACCTTCGTATTGATTTTGGAAACAGTTATATCTCAAATTAATTTCACTTATGAGAAAATTGGAAGAGGCATTGAATTAGAATGATTTGTAAAATAAAAGCCGAAAGAAGTTTTTGACCTCTTATTTGAAAATTGAGCATTTTATGAACCTATGGGCCGTTTTCTTCTGCTGCATTATAAGTATTATTTTTTTTATTTAGTGCCACAGTGAGAAATTTTAAGTCACTTAGAGACATGTCACTTGTTAGAGTTGTGAGCAATCTCTTTGATAGACTTTGAATTTTCAATGACTATTTGTGTGACATTATGGTAATAGATCTTCACTTGTCTATACATGCATTTCATTCCATGGTGATTATATGCATTCACTTTCACATAGATGATCCAGTAGATAGCTTCTACTGGTCTCTTAAAGGCTAGTAGGCCTTTTAGTGGAGTACGCATAAGCTACTTGAAAATGTTTTTAATAGTATGTGAGACCTTATGTAGAGCTGCATATTTATATGTGGATTATGATATGATTATATGACGATAATGACACCTCATTTTGTGGGCTAGTCACACTAACAGTGACTATCTATGCATGGACTATATGCATATGACTTAATGCAATTGGTTGTTTATCATGAGATAATTTGTGAGATTAAATGTGAGAGAAATCCAATAAACTTTGATAAGTCCCACATTACATGAGATATTGTCCTAATTGATTTGAACTTATAATGTGTTTGGTCACTCTTGATATTGTGATTGGATCTAATTAATAGGTTCATGATGACACATGCTAGCCATTTAAGCCAAGTGCAATATCAATAAGAGATTGAATGTATTGAATGGTGAAATGCTTGAAAGTCCAAGCACTACTCCCACACATTGGTTTTGAATGGATAAAGTACTAGTTTGTGACTAAGGAAACTTTGAGAACGATGCATGAGATTAAAGCATGATTTTATGAACTTTGTTCGAGTAAAAATCTGTGTTACTAGAGAATTGATATGTACATAGAGTGTTGAACTTTTGAGCACATGAGTAAATGTTGAGAGAGCAAGTAAGAAGATAGATGTGAACATATATGTCAAACTTTATGAGTATAAATTGTCATGAACATGCACATAAAAGTACTGTACTCTTTGTCATACTATATGTTCCCATATTTCTTTTTCTTTAGGGATACCCATTGCATTATTGGAATATTTCATTATTGAAAATGATAATTACTTCTGCAATTAGCTCCTAGTAGATTAGTATGTCATTGGCGTGAGTAAGATGTGATATGTTGACATATAAACTACATGATATTTGATTAAATATGTGGATGAAGGAAATCGAACATGACATTTAAATTGTGATTTGTGGTTCATGTGACATACACCAGACATAGAACGAGTTCTTGACAATTTGCTCTTGTGATTGCATATGTTTGACCACACTTGCTTTTATTAGTTCATAACTATTGATTATGTTAATGGGCCATGTTGATTGACTATGCTTACGGAGCATACAATGGTTTATGCTTATGCATGATATGAGATTGAGAAAGTTAACTTGGTTATTGATACTTGCCCCCTTGCTTAATATGAGTATTGCTTTTATGGTAGATAATGGATATTTTAAATTATATCATTGTGTATAAGAATGAGATAGATGATCGTTTATAAGGCCTAAAAAGGCCAAGTTGGAGAATGTTGACTATGTGGCCTTTCAAGGCCTTAAAGCTAATAGTCTTAAGCTCAGTGGGAGTTAGAGAGTTACAGAATCTGGTTGCTTAGCGCACTGGGGCCCAGATTCATATACCTCGAGTATTTGGGGTATTAAGAGTATATGTTATGAGAGTGTGAACTCTCAGGGAGTTGTGAGGGTCATCTCCAATCGAGAATAATAGAACCCGAGTATTTAAATGAGTATTCGCCCTGTATAGAATGGTCGGCTCATGGGACATGAGTTCGTATCCTGACACGAGACCGTTCCATGACAGGTACACCCACAGTCGTATGGGGAAGCCACTCTTCTATAGTATTATCCTACTTAGAAGAGCTAGGGCGCATGTGCTTTGAGTTGACTCATGTATTTAAGTAGAAACATGTCACACAGGGGTGCACCAGTAATCCATTGAACCCCGAGTGATGGGAAGCTCTAGCTCAACAACTTTGATGTGACCAATTATGTGTCCCTGTCATTAATTGTGGAGCATTGGTCTATTGGGTTGGCTTGAGACACCGGTGGAATGTCGTTCAAGTGAGCCCAATGGAAGACTCCGACTAGTGTTATAAGTCTAGAGATCCCATATACCTTTGGCCCTATTAATCTAAAATTGATGAGACAATATTTTATATTAATAAAAAATTATATTGAAAAATTATTTAGAGAATTTTTGGGATTTTTGGAGATTTTTTCAGTTTTTCTTTAAATAATAAAATATGATTTTCAAATTTGTTTTACATAAATATCAAAAAAAGATATTCTATGGGGATGCCACATGGATCCCAAGTGGCCATAGGGATGCCACGTGGCAACCTCACCTACCCACTCATGGATGACATCATGCTGATGTTATATCTATGTGGGGACCTATTTGTCATTAATTATTTTGTTGGTATTATGTTATAACATGTTATCTTGTTATTTAAAGTGTTATATATTGTTATGACTTAAGTTTGATTTAAGTCACATGTTTTTTTTTTGCTCATATGTTCAATTTTTGGCATGTGTGAAGTCATGAAATTTTGAGAATTAATTTAATTCATATTATTATCCACAAGATTTTGTAGTATGTGAGTATACCTTATGTGGCACTACCTTATGGGCTTGACCCATATGAAACTTTAGTGCTGTTAAAATCCTATTAGTGGTGTAATAAGATATTTTATTCACATGTGTGGATGTCCCATATTACCTTTATGTCCATGTCTTTGTATTTTATTGATTCTCACAAATTATTCAAAAACCATGGGCATAAGTGTAAACATGACTTTGGACTTAATGGGAAATAAAACATGGAGCTAAGGGCTTTAAGGTAAAATGACTATAAACCTAGGTTTTAAGGAGTGAAATGTGTCAAAAGTGCATCCATTGATCTTGGTGATAAGATATGGACGAGTGACTTGGATAAAAGCCTCCCATGTGCCTTTGATCTAAGCCATCAAGGATCACATCTTTATGATCTAAATATAAAAGTAACTTATGAGATCAAGTATAATCCCAACATGAGTATTCACTTCAAAGAGAGGGAGCCCTTGACAAAAATGTGGTCACATATGACACTATCTTCTTCCTTGAGTTTTCATTTGAAACCCTTCCATGGAGTAGTCCATCATTTATGTGATCAAGCCCATACTGTTTCTTCATTAAGGTATTGATTTTTCTTCTCATATTTTTAATTCCTACTTCATTTCCATTATCAAAGCTTGTTGTAATTATTAATTTACAGTAGCTTTCTTCATTTTTTGTCATGAAAACTTGATATTTGAAGAGTCCCAAAGCAATAGTGTAGTTCATACAAGTAGTATGTGTAGACTAGCTTGCTTACTCCATGATCTTGAGTAGTTTCAGCATGATTTCTTGATCTTATTTTTCTGAAATTTTTACTGAGAATATACAACTGATGAGAGGTTTATTTCATCATATTTGAGCATAAAAAATAGTCAATTGAGTTCTCTTTTTAATGTTGAAAAGTTCGTGGTGTCCCTTGTAGACCACCGGGTGTCCCTTGTGGCCCACTGGGTGTAGTTTCACCCTAACTTCTTTATTTTGTGTAGTATCTCTCTCAAACTTTGAAGGTATATTTTGATACATGTCTTTCTCATGATTTGATCTACATTAAGTGAAATAATTGTGATCATTTGCTTCCCGTTAGATTGATCTCCTTGAGTTATTATTATCACTTGTGCCTTAGACAATGAGACAAAATTAAGTCCTCAAAAGGTCCTTTCGTGGCCCGGACACAAGGGGTTTGAACCATGGTTTTCTCATGTATGTTTGCAAGTTAATTTGATGTATTTACAGTCATTAAATGGATTCCTGATTGGTTAAATTGAGTATGTTGTATGAATATTGAGACTGTTTTTTAATTTTGCGGTATGAGGTTTAATGCTATGCATTATTGTTTATGCGAATTAAAATATTATTCGAGTATTATGATGAAGTGTATGAGATATTATGATATATGATGAGGATGAAAAATGAAAATGAAATTATCATATAATTTTGATATAATGAGGAATTACGAGTGCAAGTCATGCAATATGTTGTAGAGATGTACAATGTGAATATTTGAATATTGTATTCAGTTTAATAGAATTTTTGAGTAAGGGATTTGTAAGGGACCTATTAGGGTTGAATTTTATTATTCAAATGTGTATAAACCATGTGTGTAGGCTGGAATATATGTATTAAGGTTTTGTATTGAGATATTCATGCATTTAAACCGTTGAGTTTTTATACAATGGAATTTTTTTAAAAGATTGCATTTCTAGCCTGTTGGTCTTATGCTACCAACATAACCAAGACTAGGACCTCCCTGCTACTTGAAAGATGCAAGGAAGCTCGAGTTCTTGTCTGTTTTTTAGGACGAAGTGCAACAAGAAGGAAAAAATGCCACTGATTCTTATCCTCCTCCTCTTAATCCATCTTCTTCAAAAGGAAAAGAAAAGAAAAGAAATTTCGTCAAGAAGAAAGATCGAAAGGAATCTCGAGAGTTGGAAACAATCCACTGGGCTAAGCACTCGAAAAGGACCCCAACTGCAAAGAAAAAAAAAGAAAAAAGAAAAAAGAAAAAAGAAAAAAAAGAAATTCGACAAGGCTGAAAATCCAAAACGAACCTCGAGTGTTGGAAAAAAGCTATCGGGCTGAACACTCGAAAGGGACCTCGAGGTAATAGAAAAATAGAACTTCTCTATCTTTTCGTCTCTTTTCTAAAATCTCCAAAAATTCTTCTTTTCTCAAGTTAGAATGACGTCAGAAAGTAAGGAAGGCATTAGTCCAAATAAAACCTGAAGATGATCGCTATCTGAACTTCAAAAGAGTGGTAGTGGAGGAACAAAAATTGGAAGTCCAAGGATATTCTGAGCACTCTGAGGCATATCTTATATTATCGAAGACACCGGTTTGCTCAAAAAAAATAAAAAAAATCTTCAATGAATTGTGACATAAGAGCAAAGCTTGGAAGATGATGAAGTATTTAGTGATTTATCGTCCTGAAAATCCCAAGTAGAGGCTCGGCAAGCTCATGACGAAAAAAATAAAATAAAAAGAAAAAAAAAAAGAAAGAAGAAGAGAAAGCTCCATGGTAGCATGCACCTAAACTACTTACCAAACTTGTTTATCAAAATTTCTCATCTATCTTCTAAATTTTCCCTATGTGTTTCGTGAGTTTTCAAAAACCTTAATTTCTTTGGTTAAATGTAACCCGAAACTCTGTTTCTATTTCAAAATTCAATCTATATTCAAAACCTTCTAAAATGTTTTCAAAAAACGAAGGAGTTTCATGGAGGCTTGGATATGATGCATCCGCCGCCACCAAATCTGGGATTGCCATGCTTGTAAACCCTTAGAAAAATAGAGACCAACCCATAAGTTTTGATGTCAGAAAGCCTAATCCTATAGGCCCTAGGAATCATAATCGAAGGGAATGTCTAAAAACCAATCTTGAGGTCTAACTCAAAGATAGTAGTGCCAGTTCGATGGCTTTTTCCATCGGTGTACCGCCTACTCAAAGGGTATTGGTCATTCAAAAAAGGGACAACTGTAGACACCCTCTTGAAATTCTTGCTAAGGGAACTCCTAAAAACCTCCATTCTGAGCTCGAAAGACCACAAAACCCCAGTAGACCATATACAACCTAGACCCAATGTAATTGTTTTAAAGCTGTCCAAAACCTATTTGATGTAGAGCTTGAGAACTTTCCAACAGTCCAAACATCGTCTGAATCGGATCTACGGATAAAGGGATATAACAAATGATAATTTAGTCCCTGTGAGACCTAAGTATCGAGCTGTGAACCGGGTTGTAGCAAGGCTCGGCAGCTGTAAACACATTTAATGATGTAGTAAAGGGGTTTATGATGCAATTAATTTGTTTTATGGTACAGTAAAGGCATTTTCTATAATTAGATAAGGCTAAGACTTCAAAATAAATCCAAACCAATTCTTAAAAAATTAAAAAAAATTTAAAAAAATATAAAAAAAATCACCAATTAAATCTTATAAATACCCCCTATCCATAACCTAAAAAGGAGATTAAAAAAAAAAGGAAGAAATCTCTTAGAAATTCTTAAATTAGAAAATTGCTCAAAAATACCCAAAAATAGGAAACCCCTTAGAAAATTCCTAAAAAATAAGAAAAAATACCTAAAAATCCAAAAAAATCACAGAGAATGTCAGAATTCATATTCAACCTTAGGAGATCCCAAAAATCTTAGAAAACTAAAGAAATTCTCCTTCAATCTTAAGAAAACTTATAGAAAACTAAGGAAATTCTCTTTCAATCCAAGAAGGCATATTTGCGGCTTCCCCATGCCTTAGGAACCCTCGATCTTGGTCAAAGTACCTTAGATGTACCGATTCCAGTAAGCAAATATATATAAAAAAAAAGATAGGTCAAAAAACCTTAGAAGGACTGATTCCAGTAAGCTAATACATAAAAAAAAAGAGATGGTGCGACAAATCGAAAGAGCAGCCTGATCCAAGCTCGAAACTCTGGGTTTCAGGTCCTTAGAGGTACATCTTTCTTTGCTTAATTTAAATCTTTCTTTGCTTAATTTAAATCTTTCTTTGCTTAATTTAACTTATTTTTCTTCTTTTAATTCTTTGTTTTATTTTATTCTTTTGAAAACTAATTTATTATTAGATTTAATTTAATTTTGAAGTAGGTTTTAGGTCAAAACACATATTTGGAGCTGACGCTACCAATGGACTCAGAAAAAGACCGGATTTCCATAAATCTGGGATTTTTCTGAGCCCATAAGTCAAACGACCTCACTCTTTCTATCTTTTAAAAAGCAACTCAGTTTTTGCAAAGGTTTGAGCATATCACATCCTTTAGATCGATGTAGATCAGAGCGTAAACAAACCTCGTCGCCCCTTGATTAAGAGCACAATGGACACAAATCCATCGTCTGAGGTTTGCAACCTTATCCAACAAAGAAACCATGGAACCTTCTTGGGTAACCTTTTTGTTTTTTTTCCCCAACTGTTAATTGTAATTGTCTGATACCAATGAGAGAGAATTCATTCGTAAGCTCAAGTTGCATCTTTCATTTCTTCCTGATAAATTTAGTTTCTTTAACAAAAGAATTGTGGATAACACACGTATTACTCACCCTTGTCATGGTCATTGTCATCATTTGATTGGTTTCAGGGGTCTCTTGGACTTTGACTATTATGGTAGCAAGCCTCCTTGGAGCTGAAGCCTATCTCGGGTACACCATTGGATCACATGTCCGAAATAACCTTGGGTTTCTTTATCCCCTTAAAGTTTCTGTTCCAAGTGGGTCTTAATCCTTGTAGTATAGCTCTAGCTTCAGTATTGCCAGGAGCTGAGTAAGTGAGATGAATGTAACTCCTTGAATCCCTTTTCCTCCTATGTACATTAACTTCCATTAAAATTCAGTCTGTTAGTTCCTTCTATTGGTGGACTCCCATCCCCTTGCCCTATGGACCCCATATCCTTGCCCTAATCTTTCTTTGGGTATCTATTTGCAGCCTCTTAAAACTTGATAATAGTTTGGTTGGCTGAACTCAATATTTTATAAAGCGAATCGGGGTGTTGGGTTGCTTATCTACCAATTGCAATACTAAACAATCAGTTTCTCAGGCCAAAAGACAAAAGCACAAAAAAGAAAATTAACATTATTTATGGTACACCAAAACTGACAGTGTGAGGTTTGTACAGAGCTAAGGCTCTAAACAATCAAATTAGAGCCTACCTTCAAATAGTATCGAGAAATATGGTCTCAATACTGGAAAGTTTTGTGACAGCCTTGAATTATATTTTAATTTTTAGTTATAAATTTTAAAGTTTCAAAACTAATGTAGATCAAGCAGATCTATAAAAACATGAAAATTTTGAAAATTGACGGTTTAAAAATGCGTTACAAGGTGCACTATTTCAAAAACTTGAAATCCATTATTTTCTCATGTCCATGCATCTTGATATTGAGATGATCAATTTGATGATATTTGGGCATCAAAACAACCTCTTCTAGTGAAAGTTATAAGGTAGGCTCTGGTTTGATTGTTTAGTGCCTATGCTCTATATATACTTATCCTAAACTAAAGAAGTGTATACTTTCTATGCAATCACCACTGTCTAACTAAATTGGATCGTGGGGATTTTGTGCAGCCAAAATGATAGAGAAAAGAAATGGTGAGAATATGGAAGGGAGGTGATTTCTCTCCTTTTGGGTTGCAAGTTTCGACCCAGTGATCCTGAGCAACTCTCTTACTATATCAAGGGAAAGATCGATGGCTCTCGATCCATCGTCGTCATCCCTGAGGTTGGCATATGCAAATATGAACTGTGGGATCTTCCATGTAAACGACCTTTTCTTACTCTTCTTCTTCTTCCCCTTCTCTCCTCTCTATTTTACAAGGTTAATACAAAGTTGTGAATAACGACCAAAATTCTTTCTCTTCTTCTTCCTCTTAATTTTTAGAGTTAAAGTAAGCATTTTTTATTGAGAATGTTCCTATGTGGCCTCAACAACATAAAGGTTATATGTGACCCTACTTCTTAGCCATTCGATGCGATCGAATTGAACGGCTATGATTGCTCATACCGCAATGTCACACCCAACACTGTTTTATTTTTATTTTTTTCTGCAAAATATTTTTGGATGAAATTTTGGGCGTCCCACTTCAAAATTAGGGCGAACTTGGGAAAAATAAAAAATTAATATTTTTTACAAAAATAAATGATCAAAATATCCTTGAAATTTTTAGGGGTATTTTGGTAATTATTCATCATAGAAAATATATTATTATAACTATCATACCACGAATTTTATTTGAAAATGATATATAGAATAAAAATGAAAAATAAAAAACTCTGAGCTATCCAATCGAGATCTGACGGCTAAAAGCCAAATTGTGACATTGTGACTCAAGCCATCTTAGCTATCTATGTAGATTTGATGGCTAAGAATAGGGGCCACGTATACTATACATGTGGTTAGGGCCATATAAAAAGCGGTCCCTTTTTAATTTTTTTTTTATCATTATTTCTTGTTTTACGATGTACTTCGTGGCTCACATAATATGGTAGCAAACCTGAAATTTTATAAAAATTTCTCCCTCGCCTCTATGCTTCTTTTTACTCCTTTCTTTGTTTATTTTTTCTTTCTTTGAGGAAATGTGCTATGTAGGAAAATTTCTATGAGGCTTTTATATGGAAAAGATTCGATCACTTTTGGATCATTTAACAACTTTGAGAAGTAATAATAATTCAACTATATTTGTCTATACCATCTCACCTAAAGTTGGATAGGATCCAAAGCTTGTGTACCTCTCCTACCTAAAGAAAAGGATAGGCACCTTTATGGCTGATAATTCTTCTTCTCATTTTCAAATTTGGAATTGGAAGAGGATGACTTTCCTCCTAAACCTGCAAAAGGAAATTTATTTTCATCAAAAATTACATGTCATGAAATGATGAGCTTTCCATTAGCCATGTTAAGGCATTTATAGCCTTTAAGACATGAACTGTAGCCGAGGAAGGCACATAGGAATGAGTGGAACTCCATTTTATATGAGTTATATAGGCATATATAAGGGTAGCATGCACAACTAAACACCCGTAGAAATTAGTCTAGTTTGTTCTTAAGCAACTGGCCAATGGGTGTTTCATTTCCAATAATAGTAGAAGGGAGTCTATTTATTAGAAAAACAGCACATTCAAAAGCGTGATTCCAGTAGTTAAATGGTATTGATCCATGAGCAAGTATTGACAGGCCTGTTTCAACAATATGCATGTGTTTTCGTTCAGCAGAACCAGTATTGTGATGAGTATGTGGGCAATATAGACGATGCTCTATCCCTCAAGAAGCTAAATATGGAGATAGATGACCATAGTCTCCACCCCAGTTTGTTTGTAAACACTAGATACGTGTTTCAAATAAATTTTCAACAAAAGCCTTAAACTTTAAAAAAGTGTCATAAACATCTGATTTTTAAAGAAGAGGAAATATCCATTTCAATCAACTAAAGCTATCCAAGAAGTGAACATAATAATGGTAGCCTTCTATAGATGTAGCTGGTGTTGGTCCCCATACATTAGAAAATATTAAACTCAATGGTCAGTAGGAATAGTGGATGAATGCAAAAAAAGGAGTTTATGACTTTTCCCTTTCTGACATGCTTCACAAACATGGAGAACCTTATTACAGGAAACATGTAATTTATTTTCAAATATTATTTGCCTAACTATGCGCATTGCTGAATGGCCCAGTCGATTATATCATTTTGTTCTTGCAACTTTTACTCCAAGGAATGCTGAACCTGTACTCTTATTATTCCTCTTCTTTGCTAGCTTCAGTTGGTATAAACCATCCTTAGTCGGCCCGTGCAATAGAGCTCTCCCTGTTGATCAATCCTTTACAATAAAATGGGAAGGGTGAAATTCAAACACAACATGATTATCCTTTGTAAACTGATTAACTGACAATAAATTGCGGAAAATGGAAAGAACATGTAGAATATTGCGAAAAGTAAATGTAGCATTGTTTGTACTGAGTTTTGAGGAACCAATATTTTTTATGCTCAAACTTATACCATTGCTAATCTTTATTTGTTCTGGCCCCTTATATTCTGAATGGAGAGAAAGATTGGAGAGATCAACAGTAATATGTTTAGAAGCTCTTGAGTATGGGTACCATGCATCAATGATCCTGGAATGGACCGCATGAAAGGCATTTAAGTTTACGCCCAAATCAGATTGAAACACATTGGAGGGCTGAGTGGTCCACATGATTGCATACTTAACAAGATATGTGGGGGCGATTACCTTGTTGATTTCCAAAGTGGGAGTTATTGTTTTGCTACTGACCATGGCCTTGACCACGACCATGACCACGACCACGGCCACCATGTCCACGATTTGGGAACTGGCTGCCACCCCCTTCTTGAGTTGCAAGATTGACCCATGGAGAGCCAATATCCAGCATTATGGCATGTTGGTTGGAGAGTTGAATCTCTTGGCTTAGCAACATACCATAGAGATCATTGAGCATAATTGGATCAGACTTTGTAGTCATAGAAGTCCGAAATGAAGTGTACTCAGGGGAAGAGTCCACTATTGAAGTATCAAGTCAACATCAAGCACTGGCTTTCCTACAGTAGCGAGATGATCAGTTATGTTTTTTGCTTGCTGCAAGTAATCAGCAATGTTCAAGGATCCCTTCTTGATAGTTTGCAATTGGAGTCGCAATTACATTATATGTGCTCCTGAGTTATTCAAAAACTAGCGTTCAAGTGTAGTCTATACTTCTTGGGAGGTGGTAAGACCCATGATCTGGGCATTGATGCCCTGAGGGTCGAGATAATCTAGCTAAGTAACAGCTGGTCTTGTCGCTTCCAATTGAGAACCGTAGGGCTGATCATGGGCTCCTCATTGCTTTCAGCTGGTAGAAATTCGGTAGGGCAATGGAGGGAGCCATTCACGTAGCCGAGAATCATACCCTTGGAGAATGGGCATGAACTGAGATTTCCAAAGCAAATAATTGGTAGTTGTGAGTTTGTGGGGAAGAAAGTGTTGGAGGTTATTAATGGAAGCGTTGGGTTAATCAACAAGTGTAGGTGTGTTGCTAGTAGGCGTCGCCATTATTGAGTGTAAGGAAAAGGGTAAAAAAAGAAAAATATGGGGAAGATAGGTGGGCATAAAGAAGCGGTTGGATGCTAGAGAGAGATAGTGAAAGAGATTTTAGAGAGAGAGAGGATTTAGATGGAGTTAGGTAGAATAATGGAGACAATATGATAAAGCTTGAGAGAGACATATTTTAAAAAAATAAAAATAAACAGATTAAGAAGTAATTGAAAGATGGATTTGTACACAGAGAGAAGAACTTGGGTTAAGGAACGTCTTCAAGATGGTAGGTTGAGAGGATAGACTATATTTTGATACCATAATAGAATAACCTAAATATTTTGAAAAAATATCTATCTTACTTTCTTGAACTTTCACGTGAAATGAGATTATATATTTGTAACACAAGATATACATACTTTTAGATATATATGGGATATGTTGTTACCACAATATTTCGAATGGGTTTGACTTTATATTTATTACAACAACTATTTGAACGAGACTGGCCACAATATTAGGGATAACCCAAAAATTTGGATGATTATGGGCTATCCCTTTATAAAAGGACAAAGAGTTTCTCTTTCATCATCATTATAGCCTTTTCACAACAAAGAGTTTCTCTTTCATATAACCTACAATGATGAGAAATGGAAGAACAATATTGCATGTAATGCTAAACATGGATTGATTTGTCAATATCAAAACAGATCAATGAAATGAATAGATGAATGAAACTTAATGACCAAATTAGCTGAATCAACTTGTTAATATTAGAATAAATCAATGAAACTTAATGACCAAATTAGCTGAATCAACTTCTATAGCCCCAAGTTCTTAATCTTTGAAAAATTCACCTAAACAAATGCAATGTTTTCTCGATATTCAATGATGCTATAATGGATTTCTTGCTGTTTCAATATTTTTATATCAATAAAAAACAAAAACAAACTTATTGAACCATACTCCTAAATAACTAAAAAAAAAAAAGAAATTTGCCAATAGAATAACTTCTTATAAATTAAAAAACTAAGAGTGAGGTTTCTATAAGGTAGCAACCTTAAGCAATCCAATTAAGGTGCACCTTCGAATTTTATCATGACATGTAATTTTGGTTTAAAAAAATTTGAGGATTATCTTAAATTCTATTTTCATATCTAATTATAAAATTTAAACTAAAAATGGTTGAAATCAAATAGATCTATATACATATGAAAATCTTAAAAATTGACGGTCTCGATAATGAGTTGTAGGATGCACTATGTCTAGGACTTAAAATCTTTTTTTTTTTTTTTTTTTAATATTCATACATCTTGAGGTCAAGATGATCAGTTAGAGGGTTTTTCAACATTAAAACAACCTTTTCCTATAGGTCTTTTAGGTGCATCTATAATTCTACGCTACATCGCGTATAACCGGAGTCAAACCCCCTCTGCTTCTGGTAGGCAGCTCCTACTTTGATTCATACTCGTTGGGTCTAATGAATAGAGAATCACTCTCCTGCCAAAGTGGTTTTAAGGTTACAAACTTATAGAAACCTTTTCCCAAACCTAATACCTAATAATACATAATAACTAACAAATTTGTGCAAACAATATATATCTAGAATTTCTAATTTATCTAATATGAATTTAAATTGAATTTGAATACATATAATAATAGGTATATTAGAATTTCTAATGTATCTAATATGAATTTGAAGTAGGTATCAGGTATATTAGATATATTAGAAATTTTTCGGTATCTATTTCTGATCCAAACCTTCTAAACGTTTAAACTTTAAACCTTAAAACACAAGGGTTTGATATGGACCTTGGTTCTCAAAATTTGACTTTGTTTATAGAATTTGCTACAAAGTCATGAACACCCGTTGTCCAAATGCTAAGCAGATGGATACTAAGGGTCAGACTGTGTTTTTCACACTAATCTTGAAAATTCAAATTTGGTAATACCTAGAACGGTATCTTGGTCCCAAATAAAATTGCTTGAAAGATGGTCTCTATAATCTGAGTCTCAACCTAAGGTTCTTGAAAATAAAGAACCTGGGAAAATAATTGAATATCCTAATGGTGAGGTTGAGATTCAGTTTCCTTATTCTTGAAGGGCTAGACTCACTGTGACAAATTTCCCTCTTAAAGTACCAGAAAGGGCTTCTACTTCTTCTATTCCTGAAACAAATTATGAAAAGCTTCATAATGAGAAAATAATACTTGAAGGTTTAAGAAAATCTTCAGAATAGGTCCAACAACCCATATACAGAGTTCAAACTCCTAACTCTATATCTGAACAAAAGGTTGAACACGATGAACCTACTTTTTTAGACCTTGAG
This sequence comes from Amborella trichopoda, assembly GCF_054954075.1. NCBI lineage: Eukaryota > Viridiplantae > Streptophyta > Magnoliopsida > Amborellales > Amborellaceae > Amborella > Amborella trichopoda. The sequence goes on from NC_142344.1 coordinate 19,554,053, forward strand.
TTTGGTGTCAATGTTCTTCAAACACCTAACGAAATCCATTTCGATAAAGAATGGATTAAAAAATACTTCTATTTTGAAGAAAATAGACAAATCAGAGAATGGTTTTTTAAAGAATTTTAAAAACCCCTTCAAGATGCTTTTCATAAAATTTTTATTGAATTCATGCTTAAACATAAAGAAAATGTTAAATTTTTTAAATGGTTAAGGTATCTTCTTAAGAAGAAAGGAATCCTTGTCCCAAATTTTCCTGAGCCTAAACCTACCGTTCATATGGCTTAAAAAAATTTTAGAACTTTCCACACGGGAGATAGTAAGACTATTGAATCCATCCATCCTCCTGAAACCAATCTCCAACTTAAAGGAGACATAATGGAAACCAAAGCTTCACCTTTTAAACAAGGATTAAAAGAAAAATGATAATCAAATGGAAAAAATAGATGGTATCCCCCATAGAATTTAACAAAATAATTATACAAATCTATTTTTACAAACTTTGGGTCTTCAAAGCACCCAAATTCAAAATACATTAAACACTATTAAACCAATGAAAGATCTGTGAAAAAAAATGAAAAATCTAAAGAAGCTTTATTATTTAAGTTTCCACATGTTATTGAGACATGGAAGTTTAGTCTTTAAGGCATAAAGAAAAGGAAGACAAGAATGAACGTGTAGATGAATTAGTTAAAAGACTTTCAAACCTAAATGTTTCTGAGAAACAAAAAGGAAAGGCCCCAGTCATTTTGATCAAGAAATAGTCGACATTGAAAATGTTTTTAAAGTTGAAAGCTCAGAGATTAATAGAATTGATTACAGAAGGAAGGTTAGGCATGTATCCCAAACTAAGATGTATTACCTTAGGCCTACTCCTATAGATCTGCAAATTGAAGAAGATCTTATTGCAAGTTCTATATCATATTTTCGTAAATCTATTGTTAATTGGAACATTGATGGAATGTTTGAGAATCAAATTATTGATCTCATGAATCATATGACCATGTACGCTACTGCGTGCAAAACTAGTCGTAATAAGGACCACGAAATTGCTAAAGCAATAATCTGTGGCTTTACGGGCTGGCTTCGAGGCTGGTGGGATTTTCACCTCGATGAAAGTGTCATAAATCAAATTTTAAATGCCACTAAACAATGGATTGTCAAAACTGAAATAGCTCCAAGACAGATTCATGAATCTGTCGTTGATGAAAGAGATGCAGTAAATACACTTATTTATACTATTACTCTTCACTTTGTTGGTAGCACTGCTCTTTTAGCAACTAGGTTGGAAGTTATTATGAAATCTTCGATGTCCATGACTGTCACATTTTGAGTGGTATAAAGATGTGTGCTTTTCGAGGTTACTATTGCTCTTATGTTTCAAACTACTGCTCTTATTAACTCTGGAGCAGATTTGAATTGTATTAATGAAGGTCTTGTTCCCACAAAATATTTTTCAAAAACTACCCAAGTGTTAAATACTGCTGATGATAGCAAGAGGCTTATAAATTACAAACTTTTAGATGCTGCTGTTTGCAATAATGGTGCATGCTTTAACTTTCCTTTTATTATGGTTATAGGATTAAGTCAACCTGTTATTTTGGGTACTCCTTTCTTAAATATGCTATATCCCTTAGAGATTGATAACACTAGAATTGAAGTTGAAATAGAAGGACATAATGTTAAGTTTGGTTTTATTGATAAACCAAGAGTACATGAAATAAATAATATAAAAGATAAGATTTTTACTAAAAAAATTTCCTATTTTCTTTAAAAGAAGAAATCAAATATAAAACAGTGGAAGAAAAATTGCTTTCTCTAAAATTCCAACATGATATTAATATTTTTAGAATCGTTCTTGAAAAAGAAGTCTGTGCTGAGATCCCAAATGACTTTTGGAATAAAAAACGACATATTGTTGAACTTTCATATGAACCTGATTTTAGTGAATGTGATATTCCTACCAAGGCCAGACCTATTCAAATAAATAGTATGCTTCTTGAAATTTGTAAAACTGAAATTCAGGATCTGCTTAATAAAAAAAAGCTTATTAGAAAAAGCTCTTATCCTTGGAGTTGTTCGGCTTTTTTTGTCGATAATGCCTCTGAGCTTGAAAGGGGTGCTCCAAGACTTGTTATAAATTACAGGCCTCTAAATAAAGTCTTACAATGGATTAGATATTCTATCCCAAATAAAAAAGATCTTCTTGACAAGTTAATTGAAGCCTGTGTATTTTCAAATTTTGATTTAAAATCTGGTTACTGGCAAATTCAAATTGCTGAAAAGGATAAATACATAACCACTTTCAATGTTCCTTTCGGGCATTACGAGTGGAATGTAATGCCTTTTGGTTTAAAAAATGTTCCTTCAAAGTTTCAAAACATAATGAATGACATCTTTAACCCCTATACAAAATTCATGATTATTTATATTGATGACGTGTTGATCTTCTCCAGTTCTATTGACCAACACTGGAAGAAAAGCAGTTAAAAATGCTGGCTTAGTCTTATCTGCTAAAAAAAATGGCCCTATTTCAAACTAAAATAAGATTTCTTGGCCATAATATTCATTATGGTGGAATTATTCCTATTGATAGGGTAATTCAATTTGCTGATAAATTTCCTGATATTTTAAAAGACAAAAAAGAATTGCAAAGGTTTCTTAGATGTTTAAATTACATCTCTGAGTTTATAAGGACATTGCCTTAGATGCAAAACCTCTTTTCCAATGGCTTAAAAAGCATCCTCTTGAATGGACAAATGAACATACAAAAACTGTTTGAAAATTTAAACGAAAAGCCAAGGAATTACCTTGCTTGGCCCTTTCAAATCCTAGCTCCTTCAAAATAATTGAAATTGATGCTTACGAAATTGGTTTAGGGGGAATTTTAAAATAAAAATTTTATGATAAAGAACAATTGGTTCGATATACTTCTAAAGTTTGGAATCTTACTCAGCAGAAATATTCTACTGTTAAAAAAGTAGTTTTGGCCATTGTTCACTGTGTCACTAAGTTTCAAAGTGACATGTTCAATAAAAAATTCTTGATTCTAACAGATTGTAAATCTGTTAAAGAAATTTTTGAAAAAGATGTAAAAATTTAGTCTCAAAGCAAATATTTGCTGGCTGGCAAGCAATTCTTTTAGTTTTCGATTTTTCCATTGAACATATTAATGGCAATTCCAAATCTCTCGCTGACTTTTTTACTTGAGAATTTTTGCAAGGCGGGAAGGAAAGGCAAGCAACTAATGGAAATAATCCTAGGCCCAAGTATAAGCTTGGCAACACAGTCGCAATCATCCAAAGCTTTATTACAAGCATAAAGAAAAGAGATTGAAATATCTCCTCAACCCATAAGGATTCAAAATCCTAAATCTAAAGAAAGAACCCCTCATATATCCACAATAATAATTCCGTTAATAGTAATGGAAAATGAACATAAAAATAGTCATCCGGTTGATATTGCAGCTGTATACCTTAAAGATCATATTCGTCCTTCCAATGGAGTTTAAAACCCTTGAATATTATGAAGTTGTTTTAATGGAAACATGATCTGTTAATAGCGTCCATTACTATAGTAATAATGGACAACAATTTGCATATTCCAAGTTTCAAATCCTGGATGTCATGTTATACAGAGAATGGGGCTTTGACTGTTAAAGCCAGGGTATTTTAAAGCATAAAATACCATCATTAAATCATATAATTATTATAACTATATTAAAGCATGGGATTTAATATTCTCTTACTAAAATAAGCAAATTCACACAACTGGTTTTTACAATTCAGGATAAAATGCCTAAGAGATTTACCAAACTGGTTCTATAAATGGGAACCTATTTCCAATGTCTTTCTTGGATTAATTAAAGAATCCAAACAAAGATTTGCTGATTTCAACATGGATTCAAGTGAAAGAAACCTGGAATCATATTTCTGGGTTTTATATGAAATCCCCTTGGATAATGTGATGGGAATACACTTTAACCGAAAATGATGTTGATAGGTGGGATTATATCCCAAGTCTAGAAAGACAGATTTATGTTAAATGGTGGGATAATTTCACCCACACACATCTTAAGCCAAGAAAAATTATCCTGAAAAAGCTGGCCTTTGTTCATATCGCTATCACTAGCAAAACCGATAAATTGATGGATTATTTCAATCAAATAGATATAAAAAAAATTTAAAAAACCAAGCTTAAAAGAAGACTCTTGATGGCTTTAAAAGAAGAGGAAAACAAAATGTCTTCCTCCCAGCCCGACAATGAAGAGCAGGATGAGGGGAATCAGAATGAAGAAGGATTTGATCCAGAATACTCTGAACCTTTCGCTTCACAACACAGTTAAAATACTGATGAAATATGGGACGGCCCGACTCCACTTCATCCAGGACACGTGTCCCGACAAAAATATCAAAAAAAGAAGAAGAAATCCAAATTTTCAAAAGAAAAACATTGTAGCAGTACTGTAGCAGAGGTCACTATAGCAGTGGTCACCGTAGCAAATCATTGTAGCATATACGAACACTGTAGCACCTTTGCCTGTTTGGAAAATACTACGCGGACTTCAAACAATTTCAAGTCCACCAACATCACTGTATGGACTTAAAAGGGTGTTAAGTCCACCGACACCACTGTGCGGACTTAAAAGGCTGTTAAGTCCACCGACACCACTGTGCGGACTTAAAAAGGTGTTAAGTCCGCCAACTATCCTTATCTATATAAGGACGCCACCTCTCATGTTGGAGGCACCTCAAGTTTTAGCTTCTTACGTCAGAATGTTGGAATACTTGTTCTTGAGTGCTCTTAGTTTCTCTCTGAGTTTTTTCTCTCCTCTTTTGTAATATCTCCCTTTGTATATCTGGTGGTGTATCAATCTATCAAGCCATCCAGCTTCCCTCTTCAATAATTGTACCACTTGTGTGCTTGCTTCCATTTAGTGCTATGTAAGTTTTCTTTAATATATATTTCCATCTTGTTATGTAAGTTTTCTTTAACATATATTTCAATCTTGTTACTCTATTCATTATTCTATTTGTATGTAGTTCAATTATTTAGCTCTTTTATTCTTTTATTTGTATTGCTTTACCTAATAATATATAATAACTGACCAATAAACCATTCTAATATTATTTAATATGTATTTGAAGTAGTATTACATTTAAAGTTTAAAATACCGGTTGATCGCCAATGGCCGGTTCTGATCTAACCGGATGGTTAGCGGTTAGAACAACCAGTTTTGTGAATACTGGTCATATCCCTATATTTCAAAAAAAATAAAATAAAGACCGATCACATACTAGGAACATAGACTAGGGATAGAATTGGAAAAATAAAAACGACGGGTCAGATGGTCCTCTAGTAACATTTGCAAAAAAATAAAGAGAAAATATCTCCTGACCTTTTATTCGTAAATTTCATTTCTTAGTAAACACAATGTTTCAAAAAATATCTTTTAACCTTTAACTACTTTAAACCTATTTTTTAACCTAAACAAATGTAAAAAAGACATCTTTTTTTTAAACCCAATCATTTATCTCTTCATTTATATATCCCAAACTTCTCTCTTCTTGTGTCTCTCACTCTTTATCTTCTCCTATGTTTCTCCAAACACCTCTCTCTCTTTCTGGTAAATTGTCACCTCCATGATGCTCTTCTCTCTCTAGAAGTTTGGGAGGATGGTTTTTAGAAAAATGCATGTTTTTTTAAATTTGTTTGGCCTAAAAAAGTAGGTTTAAATTAATTCACGGGGTTAGAAAAAATAAAATCTACAATTTTTATGATCCAAGATATATTTTAAAACCTTTAAGTCTATTCGAAAATGAAACCTAAAAACAAAAGTCATCCAGATATTTTACCAAAATAAACCTCCTTATAATTCTTCATTTTTTGTGGTGGCAACAAGCTTCGCCCTGGTCCTAATTCTTGTCCCAGTGATGGCATTTTAGTAGCGATGGTGGGTTTTTCGACGACCCCCTGGGAGAAAGCCAGGACCGCGGGTCTCTTGCTCTTTGGGCTCTCCCTTTTCATGGTCGGTGTCCACCTCTCTTACCGCAACATGGGCCCCGAATAAGCCCGCATCAAAGCTCGATCCGACCTCCTCAGAGAACACCTCAAGAAAAGTATGGAAAATGATCTCCTACTCTCGTTCTCTCCCTAACTTCCAGTGTGTTACTGGTCTATTGTACCCTTTCTCTTTCATCGCCTCTTCTTCTCCTTGCCTTTCCTGTTTGAACCTTTGTGGCAATTGAGCTTCTTCTCTCTCATCGTCCTCATTATCTTTCTCCAAGTCTCTCTCTCTCTCCCGCTCTCCCCTAATAACGTTGGTTTCCTCCCTTTTATCTCTCATCTCCTGCTCATCACTTTTTCCTTTTCTCCCCATCTGAGCATTGTTGCAAATTGGTTGTTTAACTGCCTCACCTCACTCAATCACTCTCTCTCCTAATCTCTTAGGTCACTGGTCCCTGCTCCCCACTATCTCGTCTCTGACTAATGTCTTCTTTCTGCATTCGAGCATTATTGCAAACTGATAGATCAACTATTGCCGCTGCTTCTCTTATCCCTCTTAATTTTTAGCTCTCTCTCTCTCTCTAAATTTGGGATTCTCTCTCACCCCACTTAATCTTCACTCTCTCTCCCCCTCTCTTTAAATTTGAGAATGGCGTTGGTGCCTGCTGCTGATCCTGTGGTAGCTGAGGTGGATATGGGTTCCTATAGTCAGTGCCTGCCACTGTCGTCCAAGCTGCCACTGTCTTCTATGACACTCCTGCTACACTGGTACATATTCCTATTATTCTTTACTCTCTTTCTTTGATTGTTTGCTATACGTTTGTTTATTGTTGCGGGTAACTTATTTTGGATAGTTGTGGTTTCACTTACTGTGTTCTGATTTTAGTTTTCTAAGCGTAATTTTATTTATTTATTTATTTATTTTCTAATTGGGGATGATGTTACCTTGAGCTTGGTTGAGAATGTGATTTTTCATTTGCATATGGCTTTGCACTATCTTGTGTTTCTTCATTAATCTGTTCTTTTGTTTTTCAAGTCTATCCTACTACAGGCCTTCACCATTCCCCTTTTTGCTGGTTAGCATATTAATTATTTGTCACATTCGCTGGTTGATAGGTTTGGAAGGGTAATGGGCATTTCATTTGATGTTTTCTCTGTGAAATTTGGAATATGGTCTTCCATTTTGTGACTCTTTTTAATTTTAATTTTATTTTAATTTTTAATTTTTTATATTTTTCAATTTTTGTGTGTCTAAATTCCAAAATTGTGCGATACATGAATTTGTGATTAAGGTTCAAATTTTTTTGATCATTGATTCCTTTAGCAAGTATATACACTAAGCTATTCACCTTTGCATTTTCTTTGTCTGCTTTATCTTTTTCTTTAACTGCCAAATGACATGATTTGGTTTTCTTTTGGCTTTTGTAGATAAAGCGGAGAGATTAATTGGAGATGCTGCCACTTATGGGGCACAGCAGGTTGTTTTTCCTGAGGCTTTCATTGGTGGCTATCCCCGTGGTTCTAACTTTGGAGTGGCCATCGGTACAGTAGCCGATCAGCAAAGGGAAAGAGGAGTTTCGAAAATATCATGCATCAGCCATTGATGTACCAGGCAAACTCCTTTAGTCCCTTTACATCAAGTGTATCTCTGTGTCATCGAAAATTTCACTTTTAATTGGATAAGTTATATATGTTTTCAACGTTAGTTGACTTGCATATGTAACAAATTTCCAAATTTACAACCCTTTGATAAGAAAATAACTTGGAATAGAGGCCAATGGACTTTGAAGTTTCTACTTTTTCATTTCTATTGCAACATATGTCACATGCAGTTGGTATTTTGTTGAAAAATGTGAAGTTGTTAGGTTATAATATGTCCAAGATTTGTGTATTTTAATGTTTTAATCATTGTAACGTTAGAAGTTACCCTTGATTAATGACCCTCTTGCTTGTTTACTTTTGGTGGTTCAGTTTTTGGGTTAGAGATGGCCTAAACATCTACCTCTATTGCTTTAGTTCACTCCCTTCAATTGAGCTTCGTGAACGATAGAGAATCTTCCTTTTGGGTGGGCAAGCTAATATTTATACATACACACACATATATGTTGTCCAATTTTTTACTCAAGAAAGCTTTAATCCTATTAAACTTCCAGCTGGAATTTTTAAAGAAATAAGCAAAAAGGCACAAGAAGAATTCCTTTTAAAAATCATGAAACATTTTCAAAATGAAATGTATTATTAAGGAAAAATACTTATTTGGAGAGAAGGGCCTCCAAGGCTACATCTCATAGTTGTTGGAGACCCTTGGGAGCCCAAATCGTTTTAGGAACCGGAATGGCGGACGGCTAGATGATTCCAGTCTTAGGAATCGTTGTCCATACAATAAGAATCGCTAGGAACGAGATTCCTACTTTTTGAGAAACGTGTTTGGACCGAAATAGATCCAAGTTTCATCCACCTATGAAATCGAGATTCCGTCCTTGGAATCGAGATTCCCATCCCCCTAGTGTCAACACTCCAGGAGTCAAGATTCTTTAATATGCGGACTCGAGTTTCCGACATCAATAGAATCGAGTTTTTGACATGTGTGGAATATAAATATATTGTTGTTTCGAATTGTGATTTTAACATATTTGGAATTAAGTTTTTAAAGTATATAAATCATAGATCCATGCCAGTTTGAGATCAAGATTTACAACAATATGGACTATGGAATGTGTTTGACAACCCCTACCAAGAATCAATATTTCATTTTTGTGGAGAATGAAGCCATAAGCACGTCTTCAGCCTCGTCAACTTTAGAACCTATATTGGATGTCTCTTATTGGAAGGTTTCTCGAATTTTAAAGTGATTGTGTTGACTATTGAACTTATGGTCATTATATACAAAAGAAGTATTCCTAAATTATGATTTTGACTTCATTATTATAAAGAAAAAAAGGATTGTGTCCATGCCATAGTTTTACTTTTAATTATATATGTTGTATTTACCAATTATAATTTAAATTTAAAGTAAAGGTCATCCAAGGTGGTACAAGTAAATAATGAAACCTTGCAACAACTAGAAGCATTCGAAGGAAGATTTCTACTCCAACTGACATAGAATCTTGATTTAATCCTCGCTAGAATCTCGATTCGATATATTTGGGAATGTCTACCAACAATTAATGGGTTCAAGTTTTCAAGGATGTGGATCGAGATTCCGAAATTAAGGAATTGAGTTTCCTTGGTTCCGATAAATGGTCTTGAATCGATATTCCGAAATTAAGGAATAGAGTTTCTTTGGTTCCGAAAAAGAGGTTTCTAAAGATGTGTCGAATCGAGATTTTGAAATTAAGGAATCGAGTTTCCTTGGTTTCGAAAAATGGTTTCCGTGGAGATTCCTCAACGGAAACGCGAATCGGATTTCGGAACTGGAAATGCGAGTTAGTAGAGAGATTCCGATAACTATGCTACATCTCTATCAAAGAGAAGACGAGGAATTATTAATCACGACAAGGTTAATTATTAGCTTTCATACCCAAGATAAAAAAAAAAGAATCCCCAATATGCTATCAAGTTTCCTTAAACTTTTACTAACGCCGCTCTTTGTGTCCTGCAATAACACATCGCCAAAAATTTATCAAGAAATGTATTACGCAGCTCATCATGTAGTCATTATTAACCATGGAGAAATAAGAATGCTTGCGTTTCCAAACTCTCGAGGCCAATTCTATAGAGAAAAGAGTATTTCAAAAGCTAGGCCAGAAGGATGTTCTAATATCTATAAAATAATAGAAGAACATTTTGACAATGACGAGAAAATTTACCATCAAGAGAGAATAAAATAATGGGATAATATGCTCGAAAGTTTAGTAGTATATCTTAATACTATTGAAATAGCTCAAGCAAAAGGAAGTCCCTGAAACCATGAAACTTCTCAATCAAGAAATGAAAGGATGAAGAATAACTAGATGAAGAGATGGTGATGGAGAATATTTTTATGAAAGCCTAGATGATGTGGGATTGTCCAATCTAGACAAAATGATGAAAGATTGAAAAGGAAGATGTTGTAGGAAAAGAGACTTCCTTGAAAAAAGAAAGATACTTTACAAAAAGTAATGTCGGTGCAATGATGTTGTTGTACGAAGCACATTATATGATTTCTTTCTACTCCAAGAAATAATCAAACCTGCTTTGCTTCCAAGCTAAGTAACTAGTGTTGGTAAATTAGGTTTATATAGAGGATGATAAGAATCAATTGAAGGCATTGGAATTCAGAGTGTGAGTCTAAGAGAGTCATGTAAATAGTTTTGCATCTGTAAGTCCTAGTCTGAGTTATCCAAGGTTTCAAAAAACGCTAGTCGCTAGATGGCTTGCCTGGTGCCCACCTAGGTGTCGAGCGCCCAGAACCTCGGGCGCTCCATAGGTTTTTCACTTTGGGGGTTTTCATATATAGATTGTTTTTTTTTTTTTTTCCCCACTTTGAGGGTTAAAAATAAACCCCATAATGTTTTTATACAACTTTGAGGGTCAAAATGAACCCCTTTTCCCTTTTGGGCGATTTAAAAAACGAAAGACGCTTTACGGCCTTAGGCGCTCCCGTCTAGCCCGCTTGGGCACCCTCCCAGGTACATCCACCCGTGTACTTACTCCTGGGTCTAGTGCTCGGATTTTTGGTCCAGACCTCCTAAGGGCCAAGCGGGCCGTTTTTTAAAACATTGGAGTTATCCATCTGTAAAAATAAAAGAGAAAAACGAGCTAACTACCAGTACTAGATAATAAAAAATAAAAAAGTTCTTCCTTGAGTTTATGTCCAATATGCTTCGCCTGCTGTGTTTCCACCTAAAAACGAACCTTCTTACTACCGACTAGCAGTTACCAACAAATGCCTCTCACTTCCTTTGTTTTGGAAAAACAAGATGTTTTAATGGCAGACTCTCGAGTGTTTTGAGATTTACAGAGAATATTTTTTAATATGTAAATACGAAACTGAAAGTTGGACAACGTGATTTAACACGGTGTATATAGGATGTATATAGTTTTAGTTTTTTTTTTTTTGTCATCAACTAGAACATTTACAATGGTCTAAATACAATAAAACTCACTTGAAATAATTAATAAATAAAAGTGGATTGCTCTTGCTACCACTAATTACACCTCCCTTTATTGAATAAACAAAAAGTAACACAATGCTATGGGAATAAGAAAAGCACAAAAAAGAAGATACTATGAGGCACAAAGTAAAAGATCCTGGAGATTACCGCAACCAGAATTAGTATGGCCAATAACGGGTCTCCTCCTCCAATGGCGCGTGGGATCAATAGTCTTTCTCGGATCTACCAAGTATGGGAAAGCTTAAGGCCAAATCCTACCAACAAGAGCGCATGAAACAACATAAGCTAAGGATCTACAAAGTATGGGGAAGCTTAAGGCCAAACCCTACTAATAAGAGAGCATGGAACAACATAACTGAAGCCCTCAATACCTTGTCTCATGAGTGGGGCATGCCCCCCATCTTGATAGTCTAGTAGGGGCGTGTCCTCTTTCTCTTACTATTAACTAAGGGAGATGAGAGAGAGAAAGAGAACTCAAGATGAGAGAGGACAGAGAGAAACCCTAGGTGGGGTGTGCTCTTATATAGGGAGAGAGTAGAGAGAGAAGACAGAGGTGTGTAGAAAATATGGGGAGAAGGGCCCCTATTTGTAGATTTTTCATGGGCTAGGGTTTCCTTAGAGTTAACCATCTTTATGCCGATTTGATCCAGACCATTGATCATAGGAAACTTGTGGGGTGAGAGATTTGAGTCATCCAATCCTTGGATCAACCATCATGATTTAAAGGATTGTGCTAGAACTTTATTCTCCAGCTTCCTAAACCTAATCTCATCAAATATTGCAATATAGAAATAATATCATATTTTCCTATTTTACGAATAATCTCTCTTATTCATTCCATCTTTGAATAGTCAAAACTTCAAATCACAAAACTTTCTAAATCACATTAACTTGATTACCAAGCCTAGATAGCTTTAACAAAATTTAGTAACCAAAGTTTCCTTGAGTAGGGCGTGCCACCCTAGGTGGCCTTATGTGGGCCCCACTCAATTCTCCCATGTGTTATAATATGGTGGGCCCATAGCTCTTTGTGGGCCCCCATGAGTTTATTGATTTATAAAATGAATAAAAATGAGTTTTAGTTAATTGGAAATAAATTTTATTTTCCTTTGAATATTAAAATACTAAAAATTGAATATCTCTGGATTTATAAATCCAATTGTAAAAATAAAATATCCAGAGATTCACAAAATTCAAATAATCAATCTAAAAATCATATATCATCAAAATAATAAAACTAAATAATTTTGATGGGAATCAGACTATATAGGTCTAGGAATTATAAAATCGCTGGAGCACTCACCTTCTACTTTGGACTGTAATCCACACTTGCATTCTCAGAATAATCCAATAGTTCCCATGATCCACATACCACTGCAGGGATTCATGATTATGCCACCAAAGTCAGCCAATAGGCAAGGGGACATAATCCCAGTCCATGGACTACAGGCTCTCACCTAGAGATCAACCAAGGTCAACTAGACCTGATGCGATCACAATTCTATGATACATAGGGGTAATCTCTCACACATGTACACGCTTCACCCTGGAAGGTGGTTCGCTTTTCCAATACGGCTATCTTGTGTACATGCCGCGTGATGTTTCAGTGATGAGGCTTTGGCCCTCGTCTTTAAAGGGCAATCATCACACATAAGGGTCACATAGTCCCTCGGCTCACTCATCTGGACAACTCCGACCTTATCAAGGGATGACCCATCAAGCCCTCATTGGTTTAATTACATCCCCAGTTAACATGGGTTTTCCAACTCAACTTACCTAGGAGGTCAAACCAAGTCTAAGTATCGATAAATAGCATTTGCCTAGTATGGTCCACTAACGACCACACTCCCACAGAGCTTATGTTCCACTACGTAAAATGTTTATATACCAGCTCTCATAAGGCTGTTAATGGCTACAAAATCCCAATGGAAAAGGCCTTATACAAGGTTTAGGCAAGCAACGTATAATAGAAATACTCACAAGAAAGCTTATTGGTATATAAGTAAGTCATATATAGATCTCATTCATATTTTTTTGCTTACAGATGGATAACTTAAGCTAAGACTTACAGACGCAGAACTATTTTACAAAACTCTTTTAGACTCACACTTTAACTTCCATTGCTTTCAATTTATTTCTATCATCCTTTATATAGACCTCCTCCACTCACACCAGTTATTTAGCTTGGAAGCAAAGCAAGTTTGATTGTTGCTTGGAGTAGAAAGAAAGCATACAGTGGGCTTCGTACAATATCATCATTGCACCAACATTGCTTTTAGTAAAATATCTTTCTTTTACCACCGACGTCTCTTTTCGTATAACATCTTTCTTTTTGGTCTTCCATCATGTTGTCAAGATTGGACAATCCTACGTCATCTAGGCTTTCATAAAAATATTCTCCATCATCATCTCTCCTCCAGTTATTCTTTGTCCTTTCATTTCTTGATTGAGAAGTTTTCTAGTTTCGCGATTTCCTTTCACTTGAGCCATTTCAATAGTATTAAGATATACTACTGAACTTTCGAGCATGTTATCCCATTATTTTGGAATTAAATTAATCCTCTCTTAGGTATAATTATTGCTATTCTCTTTTGATGGAAAATTTTCCAGTCATTATCAAAATGCTCTTATGTTTTATTGATATTGAAGATTCCTTTTGCCCTGGCTTTTCAAATATTATTCTATAGAATAGGCCTCAAGAGTTTGGAAGCTAGAGCACTCTTCTTTCTCCATGGTTAATAATGAATACGTGATATAACATTCCTTGGTAAATTTCTGGCAATGTGCCATTACAGGTCACAAAGAGTGGCTTTGGTAATTTTTAAGGAAACTTGATAGCATATTGGGGATTCTTTTTTTGCTATCTTCAGTATAGAAGCTAAGAATTAACCCTATCGTCATTAATAATTCCTCATTTCTCCTTGATGGAGATGTAGCTTTAGAAGCCCTTCTCTCCAAATAACTCTTTTTCTTTGATAATACATTTCATTTTGAAAATGTCACTAGATTTCTACAAGGAACTCTTCTCGTGCCTTTTTGTTTAGTTCTTTAGAAATTTCAGTTGGAAGTTCAATAGGATTGGAGCTGTCTCCTTTTTTGTTTTATCATTTTCTTGTCTCGATCGGTAGTTCCAATTGCTTCTTACTTTCTTCTTCTTGAATTCTCTTACGTCTTCTATTGGGGGCCGCCCTAGAGATTTAGTAAGATGTTCAAAAATTTCTTTAACAATAAATTTTTTTGTTAGTAAAACATGATCATAACTTTCTTGTAATTCATCTCAGAGAATGACCTCAGCGAGTTCCTCCACAAATGTTCTTACTTTTCCAAGTATCAAGATACTCTTGTACTTTGATAATTCTTCAATAATTTTTTATGTGTTTCTGAATTCTGGTTATTAATTTTATTATTCTTGCTCTACATCCATGACATATTAATTAAAAACCCTAATAAAATCAGCAAGTCTAGATTTCTTCAGTTGCTAAACATAATTGTGATCTCCTTTGCCTTTTCCTTCTTTCTCTCTAAATGTATGAAACCCTTGTTGGGCCAAAAAAACTCTCTCTAAATATATGAAAACCTTGTTGGGCCAAAAAATTTTGTTGCTTTTGCAAATCCAATGTTCTTTCTTAGTGAGAAAGTGGAGAAGACACCATTTTCTTCATCCTTTCACAAGGGTTACTTTGTGCCCCTATATACTGTCAAGGTATCAAGAAATGTTAGGCGGCCCCTAGGCGGCCAGCCTGGTGCCCAACGCCCAGTGCCTAGGCAGGCGCCCTGTAGTGGGAAATCATTCATTTTTAGCCCTATAGTGGAAAATCATAGCATTTTTAAAAATATTTGCTATCCTAATGTACATATATGCACATATTTGTGTCAAATTTTTTAATTTATTCCATTTCGCAACATACGTTTTACTTTGGGGGTTCAAAAATAGACCCGATAACTTTTGTATACAAACTTGGGGGTCAAAATGATCCATTCTGCCCTTTTGGGCCAATTTAAAAAGTAATTTCTGCCTGACTTCACTGGGCGCCCACCTAGACCTAGGCGTTGGGCACCCGTCCAGGTAAAAACATCCGTTTCGGGTGTCTTTTCATGAGGCATGCGGGTTTTTTGTTAAAAAACGCCTAGGCTAGCACCTAGGCCGACCGTTTTTTAAAATAATATTGTAGAATGCTGCAAAAGTGTAGTGGAAGGGGTAGGCAAATTTTTCATTGATCTCACAACCTATGGCAATCCATAGAGTGGACATCTCAAGGTCGACATTTATCTTTCCACCTTAAGGTGTCAGCTATATTTATTTTATTGCAGTGAATCCTAAAATGCATTTAGTTTGTTATGTTAATTTCAAAAGTAACTTTTTTTACAAAGCAGAAAAAGCAGTGAGAAAAATAAGACCTGAAAATATAGATGGGGCTTTAATATGCTTATTATTCTTACCAAAGAGATGAATTTTGATAAGAGTATAGGAATTTGAAACGTTGTTGCCTTTTTCTTTATTAATATTCAATTATTGCTTCTTTTTTAATGGATAGGCATCAATATTTTAAAACATGGCTATGAAAAGATACTTGAGCCTTTGCCGACCCGGATGACTCCCACGTGTCTAAGGCGAGTCACTCGAGTCTAGCTCGAAGCCCTCGAATTCCCAAGAAAAGGAAGAAACCTTAAAACAAAACTAGTAAAAATACAAAAAAAGAAAAGAAAAGAAAAAAGGGAGTATATAAAACATGAAATATGGAAAATTGTGATGCTATTGATTTGAAAACGGTCAAAAAATCCAAAAATATGTGAAAATCTTCCTTTTTTTGATGGATAAGCATCAATATTTTAAAACATGGCTATGAAAAGATACTTGATCCTTTGCCAACGCGAATGAGTCCCACGATTCCAAGGCGACTCACTCGAGTCTAGCTCGAAGCCCTCGAATTCCCAAAAAAAGGAAGAAACCTTAAAACAAAAATTAGTAAAAATCCAAAAAAGTAGAAAAAACAAGGGAGTATATAAAACGTGAAATATGGAAAATTTTGATGCTATTGGCTTGAAAAAGGTCAGAAAATCCAAAAATATGTGAAAATAGGAATAATAGAGGAATTCAAATTATAATTGGTTGCAAAAAAATTTAAAAGTATATCGAAAATCTAAAAAATAAATTATATGAATTTGAATTAATGAATTGAAAAAAAAAAAAAGGTTCTAGTTTCATATAGCCCCACCCAAACCTCTCCACCCCTTCTTAGGGACAAAGAACTAAAATACCTTGATCGTGATCTCTATTCTGCCCATGAGTAAGGTGGACAACTTGCGCTGTATAGACTTGCCTTATCCAGCCCATAGTTATTGGATCTTCTAAGGAGGGAGTCATTCCTGCCTCGGAAGCTCGATCTCGTGCTCCAAGACACTGGACATCAATGCCATGTATTTCCTTGATGTAGGGATCTTGATCTAGGAAATAGGGAAACTACATCCCTATTATTGGGATCCAGATAACTACGCCCAAAAGTCATGGTTTTATGAGTAACTAGAACCACGATTCACCAACTCGGAATAGACTCTCTTCTACTTTGAGAACGAATTTTACCAGCACATTTTCAGGTTCATAAACAATGATATGTGGATCTCCAATTTTTATGACCTGCAAACTTTCTAAAAACCCCAGGTTGCTATATATTTTACAATTT
Source organism: Amborella trichopoda (assembly GCF_054954075.1). Classification (NCBI taxonomy): domain Eukaryota; kingdom Viridiplantae; phylum Streptophyta; class Magnoliopsida; order Amborellales; family Amborellaceae; genus Amborella; species Amborella trichopoda. Next base: position 19,570,827 of record NC_142344.1, read on the forward strand.
ACAACTTCGTACTTAAGAAAAAAAAGCAATAAGAGAGGGAGGGGAGAGAAAAGAAAGAAGATGGTTAAGTGTCAACCTTGTATGAGTTCTATCTTTTTCATGGGTTCCTCTTTTGTTTCTTGAAATTTTTGTAAAAGGGGACACTCATGGTTTCAACTTCGTCATTGATCAATTATTAATTGATCACCATTCGCATGATGCTTTTCTTCCATTTTCAAAGATTAGAAAAAAAACTTATAGCGAAAAAAGATGTCTGAAAAATTGCCTGAACTAATGGTGGAGGATTTTAGCATATCCTTAGTCTTATTAAAAACACCAAAATTCCATGAATTTCGGAAATGTTGTGGATAGTTATCATGTTTTTAGATTTTGATACCAACTTCCTCAAGATCTGTTTGGGGGCCTTGGAAGCAGAAAATAACTTGACCTGATGACCAATGACTAAGTGTACTATGAATAGTTAATTAACATATTTGATATAACCTGGTTTTGTAGTTCCATATTGACTATAGATACCCCTAAAATACTTTTCTCTCTCATCTATGTCAATAGTATCTCATTACATGTTACTCCAGGTTTATTATAGTTTCTTAGTTACCTCATATTCTAATCTTATTGTGAATTCGGAATTTTGATAGATTTTGTTTTAGTCCTTATATCTCTTGGATTGATTTTGTGGGAATGACAAAATGAGAAACCTCTCATTTCTTTTGCTCTCTTGATCAATGTTAAAAAAAAAAAAGGACCGCCCAGCGCCTAGGCGGTCCAAAAGGCCTAGGCGCGTCGCTCAGGTCTAGGAGGTCAAACTTGGTGGTGGTCTCTAGTTGGCTGCCCAGCGCCTAGCCCTGGGAGGCCCCCCAAGGCTTGCGCCCCGCCCAGAGGCGGATTTTTTTTTTTTTTTTTTGGGTCTTTTTTAAAGATATAAAAGGTTAGAATGATGTGTTTTAGGTTCATTTGAAACCTAAACCCACAAGAACCCATTTTAGAGAGAAATAAATATCCAAAAAACTACATTTCATTTGATCGAAGTGTTTCTCAAATTTTGAAGTTCAAGCGATCAAAATAAGGGCAAAAGTTTATTTTTTAGATTGCTTGATTTATTTTAAGATGTCTCCTATTGGAGTTAGTCGGATTGCAGATCCAGGTTGGAAATATGGATACAACCCGAATCCAAATGACAAAAATTGCATTAGATGCAATTTTTATAAAAAATATACAAAAGGAGGCAAAAACCGGTTTAAGAAACATATTGCCGGTATTAAAAGGGATGTTGCCCCTTATAAAAATGTCCTTGAAACTATCAGAGAGGAGATTAAACAATATATAAGTTATGTAAAACAAAAACAAGAACAAAATCATTGTCATAGATCTATTTCTGCTACTTTTAGAAAAAGTGATCCAGGTTGGAAGTACGAGTACAACCCAAAACCAAATGATAAAAATTGTATTTTGAAGATAGATATTTCAAACACTAAATGTGATTCGTACATGATATGTAAATAGGTTGACAGTTCTACAAGGGTCCATGTATTTTTTTTGAGAATTATATATATAAGGCAAGGTTTGAGAAGTGGGACCTCTGAATCAAACTAGTCACCCATTGGTTTTGAATTAAATTGGCTAGCTTGGCGAGTTAGATCGGTGATCACAGGTATTAAAAAAAGTGAGGAAAAGATAAATATGGGGTATAAAAAAATGGCAAATAAAAAGTAAAAATCACTTACAATTAAAATCAATTTTTAGATTTTATCTAGTAGGGGCTATAAATTAAAGGGTGCGGTTTGTTTAAGGTAGCAACCTTATTTGTAAAAATACCATCCATTTTAAATAGATGGTGTGAATTTAACGCATCTTTTAATATAGTCTCAATATATGGTGTGTCTTTTAAGAATCTACACTATCCAAATAAAATGAATGGTGTATATTACTGCAACCTTATTTCTACAAATGAGGTTACAACCTAATGTAAAATTTTTCCTAAATTAAAATAAAAACCAAAAAGCAAAGTTAAAGAACACTTAAATTAAACTGAACAATTTCAAAGTTTAAAAGAAAACTCAATCTATCATCTATTTCATCTGATAGATGCCACATATCCAAAAAAAATGATTTAGATCTTATAAATAGTTGAAGACAAAAAGAGTTTTTTTAAAAGAAAAATAGGTAAAAGATAGAAGAGAATCAAATAAAATTGCTGAAAAATGGTGAAAAAAAAGAAGCAAATGTCAATCCCCTAGTATTCACTTAGTAATTTATCATTCATGAGCAAAACTTAAGTTAATAATTAGGTCATATAGACACGAATGCATGTCCGTGTTTGATAGGTATATATATCAAAAATGCCAAGAAAAAGCAGACCTTTTGGATACGATATATACGTACACCATTTTAAAAAGAGGGGATGGCTTATATGTGACACTAACCATATTTTTGTAGTTAACTTTAAAGAAAAAATGCTAGGAAAAAATATGCAAGTTTCTAAAGTGCCATACATTAATATCGGATATCATTGACATGCAAAACGCCACGCAAAAATACAACCACAAAACACACTATCTGTCTATCTACATTGGTCTCTCTTAAGTCTCAATATCGTTCAGATTATATGCATGGGTTTCCAATTTTTGGGGTATCCTCTTTCTTATCTTGATCTAAATCTAAAGTAATTCCGGGGTGGAAAGTAACTAGTGGCACGTACATGATGGTAAATAAGGAGAGGAAGTTTATTCTTTGTTTTTGTGCTCACTGAACATTCAAACAATGATTTATCAATAATAATAAGATGAGGTTCGATAATGCCTAAGCTTTATCCTCACTGGGAAAAACTTTCGGCGACAGAAATTCTTATAATAGCTGTAAAATCAATTTCCAACACCAACAATAAAATTAGAAACTAAAAAGTTGGTATGGATCTTGTGAATCCATGGCCACTTATTTTTTAACAAAAAAGGGCAATCTAGATAATTTGTTACAATATACACTATTTTTAGAGCTTGAAATCCTAGTATCTTTTCACAACCGCAATGCTCAAATCGAGATGATCGATGCACAGGTTTTACAATGCTTGACTTGCAATTTTTGATGATTTACGAGGTGAAGATTTACTTGTTTTGATAGGGCTGCAGCCCTATCAAACCATTTTCCAATAAAATTAAGCAGGGCTACTCCTTGTCCCTGAGATTGGAGCTATCTCCCAAACTTGCATGAACCAACATTTTCAGAGTTTGAAAAGGTTGCCCACTGTCAAATTGCATAATATTCTAAAGGCTAGTTTGGATGGACCAATGAATGGGTTTTGTAAGTCTTCGGAGGTTTTGTACTAGTGTCTTCTTCCCTTTATGCGGGAACCCCACTTTTGTATAACACACCAACATGTTAAGTGATAAAAAGAAAAAAACTAATTTTCCTTTATTCTGTAATGACAGAAAAAATAAGCCCTGGAACCCCCTTCAAACTTGCTCTATTGCCATTCCGGAGAACTCTCATTATTGAAAACTCAGTAAAGATGTAAATTCCATCCACATCGAGAAGCCCTCACTCACTCTCTCTCTCTCTCTCTCTCTCAGACACACTCCCTCTCACGCACTCGCACACATACATGCACACACATACAGTTATCCAACCTCCATAAAGGCATCATTGTTACTTCCTATTCCCTAGTATAATATTAGAAGCCACATAATGCAAGCTTTTTGTTTGCAGAGCAGCTCCAATATGTCAAAATGATTCAAACAAATAAGACATTTAGGGAGACAATTGTCGTTCTATCTCTCATGCCACTATTATGCCTTCTACCACTTAACAAAAAAAATTGATATTTCTAAATTAAGGGTAAAACAAAAAGAAATGCTAAAAGGAACATCTTTGTATCACCATCGAACACCCAAGTAAACCATTACATGTAAGAAATGAAAGGCCCTAGTAATAGAATGTAACAAATTACAGCATTCTCCAGTGCTGATGCAACTTCTTACCCATCTCGGCTAGGAAGAGGGGGGTTTTTCAAGCAGTAAACATAGATTGCGAGAAGAATAACGAGGATGATTATGATACTCTGGATATACCAACCTGCAAAAACATCAGGCACAATCAGATACCTCCATCGAAACCATGGCAGTACAAAGCATGAGAAAAAAAGAACGAACAAACGGTAAAACAAACCCTTATTTTGCCGGGCTTCAACCACTGTCACCCTTGCACTTGAATCACCAGAAACAGAAACCAAAGCCCTGAAACAATGCAAAGCAAACATGTATTATTTGAGAACAAGACGAGGAAAACCTGGAATCCTGGGAGAAATCCATGGATGCAACAAATATCAGGTGTGCCTCTTTTGGAGTCTTCGCTGCACCAGCATATTATTTGAGAACAAGACGAGGAAAACCTGGAATCCTGGGAGAAATCCATGGATGTAACAAATATCAGGTGTGCCTCTTTGAGTCTTTGCTGCACCTGCATATTGGATGCTTTGATAATAGCAATGTCACCCTCAATAGTTCCCCTGCAAAATGAACATAGGGGAAACTTAGAACACTAGAAAAAAGAACAAGAAAAGATAAGATGCCAATTCACTAATAATGAGTATATAAACACAGCCATGCCAATATCACCACATGCGAAAAACATCAGATGAATGCTGTGAATGTTCATCTATGGCATTAAAGCATCCAAGAAGCCCAGAGAGTCATCAATGTTCGAAGTACATTCAGAAATGCATCATGAAAGCATTATGAACGACACTAAAAATTGATCTTATGAAAAAATTCATCTGCGAGTGCTAACAAGTCAATAAAATATGACCAGTGATGGTTTGCACCATAATTCCAGGGAAATAAAAAAGCTCAAAAGTAACAATAGGCATGAAGGATTATTCCCATTTTAAATTTCAGAAATAATTGTGTACAAAGGTATCCTCATAGTATAAAAGATGGTTAAAGAAGTATGCTCCGTCCAATAAAGTTGAATAAGGACATCCCAAACATTACAAGTAGCATAGATTATAGATATTTGTTCTTTCATCTGGCACTTCAAGAACATAGCTATTTACGGTCAACCAAGGTTGCTGCATATGGGAGCAACCTGGATAAAAAACTGCATGGTACTCAACAAGCTGTGGTAGCTACAAAAGGTTGTAATAATTCAGAGTCATGTGGAGAAGAATGGGGAAGAAAGGAGGGAAGAGAGAGATGAGAGACAAGTAGCTCCTTTTGGCAGGAGGCTACTACAGCACCCAAAATGTAAGACTAGCCAGAATCAGGATGAGTGCTTTGCTCTTTAAAGGGTCAGGCGTCGTAGGATGGCTAATTTTGGATCGTCAGCACCCTCCTTAGTGAGGGTGTTTGCTAAGGCATTTGCACGTCCCCAAATGTGAAAAAGAAATACTCATGGAGCCACTAGCTTCATTGCTTTCTTGAAAACGTGCTCCCAAGACAAGGGACAGGGAGAAAACTTTTTGGCCCAATTGATGGCATCCATGAGTCACCCTAAACGACCAAGGAGGAACCCCATGGTGCTCAAACAACTTAGCCACATTGGTAGTGCCTGTGCCTCGGCAACAATTGCTTTCGTGTTTCCAATTGGACCTGAAAAAGACAAAGAAGGCAGATGCTTCACAGTTCTTGACTACGCAATCTATTCCCGCGCTTCCTGGATCAATGTAGGAACATCTGTTGAAATTAAGTTTGACTTTTCCTGGTTTGCGAGGGACCCAAAAAAATAGGTCTAGTGGTGCCCATGGGGGTGAACCTTGAGATGTGCTGCCAGTTTGGTAAGAAATCAGAAGTGGAGAAGGAAGTGAACTCCTTTCTTAGTCCAGTGAATCTATTGACAGTGATCGTTAGTTTGTCTTTCAGGTCCTCTATATAGGATCCCCAAGCCTCAAATATCCTCTTGTTATGCTCATTTCAAATGATCCAAACCAGGGCCAAAATGCAGATCTCCAAAGGAGAAGACCAGTAATATCCTCTTGTTATGCTCATTTCAAATGGTCCAAACCAGGGCCAAAATGCAGATCTGCAAAGGAGAAGACCAGACCCTGGGAGGGTGAGCTAACAGTAAACTGCGTGAGACTTGTCTGACACCCCCAATATGAACCCCCTCAAAGTCAAAGCGGTTTAGGAGGAGAGACCACTGTTTGATGATGGTTATCTCACATAGCAGGAACAGGTGGTCAGGCAAGTTTCACACCTTTACACATGATACAACGGTTTGCTAGATGAATCTCCCTTCTTTAAAGGCAGACGACATTTAAGGTCTCCTCGTGAATAAGTAACCAGAAAAAAGCCTGATCTTTAGGGGGGTACTGGGGTGAACCATGCTTTGTTAGTCATAACCAGGTTTGAAGGGCATGGTCCAAGTTGTTTGTAGAAAGAGGGCACTGAGAACCTACCTAACTTTGCTGGCTGCAACACCAGGTTATCTCAGGCATTCAGGGTAAAGTGAGGGTTGAGAAGATAAAGAAATACCTCAAGCAGTCGGGTTTCTTGGTCAATGAGGTTCGTTTGGTATCTTGGGTCCAGACAGCGTGACCCTAATGATTTTTGCAAGTTTCTGATATGGGGCATTCTTGGTTGATCGCAACCTGAACCAAGTGTGGCACTAATGTTTTCATATTTCGATCCCCTGCCCATGGGCTCAGCAAGGGACTTATGATGAGGTGTTTCTGCACACCTCTTTGTTTGTCTGCATAGCACACAAAATCTATCATCCCATCTGTGAAATACCGGAAGAGCCACAATCCATTCATTCACTACTGCTCTTCAGTTGATATATTCGAAATGCATAAGCCATAGCTTCCCATATACTTGTCAGATATGGGAGAACAATCTAGCCCGAAATCTTAACCACTCATGTGGTTGCCACTATAGGAGTCCAGTGAGGCTTGCACATCACGTAAAACTGATAGATTTTGAACAGAAGATGCTTATTGTAGTGCATAACAGGTAGAGAAGTTGATTTGGATCTAATTTCACCTACAGGAGAAAGTATCTCCTAGAGGGAAGTTTTTTTATTGTGTGCCACGTTTCCTAGAGGAAAGTTAATCCCCTTTCTCACAGATGGTTCCAGAACCAAGGAGCATAAGCAAGTCTTCCCTAAGCTTTCACACCTACACTAGAATGTTTTGTTTTGATGCTCCAATCATCGCTGGATCTTCTGTAGGTCACAATTGAATATCCTTCTTTTATCAAGTGCTCTACAAATTCACTCCATTCTTTGAGAAAGCAAAAGCAATGCACCAATTCAGTAACACATTTAGTGCATCTGATAATGTACGTCACGTATTGTAAATCGTTAACAAGGATAGCACAAATAATGCCTATCCTTGACCTAAGAGCAAAAATGAATAATAATTAAATAAACTCTAGAGAGCTACAAATGCTGATACTAATAAGCCACCCAACATGTCAAATGCAATCCAAGCTTTGATATTACCATCATCATCATCATTTTAGCCTTTTTCCAATTATGCTGTGATAATGCTTTGATATTACCAATGAACAGAAAGAACATAAGAACATGCACATGCCTGAAGGCACTCACATGCGCATGTGCACACACACCTACAGATGTAGAAGGAACAACAGACATCAAGCACAACCCCAGGTGTCATATCAAGGAAGGTTCAACAAAATTCAAAGATTGGAAGTTGATAAGCGAAAAAGTAAAAGAATTTACACTGCTAGCAATTGTCCATCAGGTGAAATGGTAAATGCAGAAATGGGGTACTGAGCAACTAGCTTTGTCTCAACTCTTTTCCACGTAATGGTTTCCCATGACGCGATCCATCCTTTGTCTCCTGCGAAGTTAGTTCCAATACAAATTACATTTATTTTCCTTATTGGTAACCTAGGGCACAAGAATAAGAGCCCAAAAATCACTGCCATTTATCTTACCTTTCTTAATAGTTGTAAATAGCAGCCGATTATCATCATTACGTGAAAACCTACACAAGCCAAAATTCTCATCCTAAAAAAGAGATATCATCAGAACTAAGCAGAGAATTCCAAAATAAAATGCAGCGCTGTCTCATGGAAATAAATCACTGACCCTTTCCTTTGCTAATGTGGTTATCGCAGATGAAGATGAAAGGTCCCACACTCTGCCCGGCCCACGGTCACCCAAGGAGGCAAGCCACTTACCGTCAGAGCTATATGAAATACGAAACCATTATTCTCTACGTTGAATATGTTCGTCAAAATATAAAACAAAATTACATTCAAATGTTTGAACTCGAGAGGAACTCCAAAAAAATAGCAGAATAACATCTAGGGACGTTTTGAAGTACCAGAAATCTAAATCCTTTACAGATATATGAGCCCCAGGCTGGTCAAGAATGATGTCCACGTTTGGCCACTTAAAAACTCTCAAATGTCCATCCTGCATTGGCAACAAAATTAAGAAATCAGAAAACAAAATGTCCACCAAGCCCTAGAAATCAGTGCAACAAAGACTCACAACACATACAAGTGAAGGAACCTTAAAGATATTGTTAGATCACAAAAAGATATTGTTAGATCAAATAACACTAATATGAAGGCAAGAAATGTACATGCCAGCTCTCTCAAAAATTCATAAGGAAAATTATCATATTTTTCTTAGAGTAATGATCCTATAGGACCCTCCCCCACCCATGTGTGTAGGACCCCCCAAACAATCACTATTAAATTAGGCATGGATCTCTAGGAAAAGTTATCACATGAGAGTGGGACTTGACTTTTTTAGAGATCCGTGCCAAATTTAATGGTGATCCTTTGGGGTCCTACACACATGGGTGGGGGAGGGTCCTATAGGATCGTTTCTCTTTTTCTTATTACCTACCAAATATTTTAATTTTTTTTTAGATGAAAGACTACCACCTCCCAGACTCATACTTGTAAGATCTTTCATAGTGGTGATGCATCAGATCAGTCTATTCCTTGGGCAAAAGAATATGCATTGGTTGGATATGATTGCCACAGATTTTCAAGTTTTCAGATGAGCTAGTGCTCATTTTTGCCAGAATAATGTGGCTCTAATGCTTGCAGCGCTTCATATAGCCCCCCCCCCCCCCCCCACCCCCACCCCCTTTGTGGGGTAGCACATTTACACACTTAATAAATCCAGTCATAATTGTGTCATTTGTGTGTATATCCTTGTCAACATAAAAAAAAATTGGGTTCAAACAATAACCAGCTGCATGCAATGACCGATTTAGCTATCTATCCCACTTCTCATCAATAATCTCCCGAACAGGCTTATAACAGTTCTCATCATCATCAAAATTTTAGGTTATTTATCACGTAGTCTCATATATGTAGCCCATAGAAGCCTTGTCACTATCAACCATGCGAAAGAATTTGACAAGAAGAAAAAATGCCCTAAGAGCGTCATTCATCTCTCGCTAAAAAGCCTTAGAAAGGATAATATCTCTCACCTTCTTCTCAACCTGATCCTTGGACCACTTGCATGCTCTCAAGTTGTCCAAGGTAAACATCTGCCTCAATTGCACTATCCTCGAATGTATGCTATCTAAGCATAAGTACTAGGTTGCAAATCTCGTGACCCCATGCCTCACAATCTCTTTCTTCTTTGTAAATCTATGCATCATGCTGAGGGTGAGATGGTGGCTATAAATAAAATTCATAACTGACTTTGCCTTCTTCACTGTACCTGATATCTCAGTTAAATCGCCAAAAGCCTCAAGCATAAGGTCTATACAATGTGTTGCATATGGTGTCCAAAAGATTCTAGGATGAGCAATACGCAACAAATTAGCAGCAACAATATTAGGAGCAGCATTGTCTGTGACAACCTATACAACAAGATGCTCCTCAACCTCTTTGATTCCCTTCTTTATAACTTGAAATATGTAATGGGCATCATGGATATAATCAGATGCATCAATAGACCTGAAAAAAATAGTCCTTAAAGGACAATTCAAAAGCAAATTCATCTGACTTCTTCTCTTCTTATCACTCCAAGCATTAGTCATAATAGAAACTCCATACTGAGCCCATGCATCCTTCTTAACTTCTACAGCATCCTTTGTGACACTGACCGTTTTTTTTCAAAAGAGGCTCTGAAAGCTTATATGAAGTTTGGGATTTTATCCCAGGCCCAAATTGGCCAATTGCCTCTACCAAGGCATAGAAGTTGCTTAGGCAAGTGGTATTGAAAGGAATGTTCGCCTCATAAAACCATGTAGCAATAAAAAAAGCAGCTCTAACTCTCTTCCTTCTTCATTCTATTTTCAATAGTGGTTTGCTTCTTTGTTCTCTCCTGCAACCTTCAGGTCAAGTCGGGGCAAAAACTATTCATAGGGCCTCTAACTCAAGGCTGCTTACTCCCCAAACCAAAAACAATTACAACTCCCTTTCCCTTCTCCCTAATAATGGATTATTCTAACCAGTGTTTCAAAAAGAGCTAGGTAGGGCCTAGGCGGCCTGGGGGGTCTAGGCCACCTAGCGCCTAGGTGGGGGCCCAGAACCTGGGGGGCTGCCCAGTTGAAAAAAAAATAAAAATCGTACCCATTTACCAATATACCATATTCCAAGTTGAAAAAAAAAAAGATAAAAGTCAAAAAGAGAATTTTGATAATCTATATTGACATATTGTTAAAATAGTAAACTGTAAGTAAAACCATACAAGTGTAGGATATAAAAGTCCACTCAACAGAACAGAAATATACAGAAATTTAGAAAATATACAGTCTAACAAAAATCAACACTCATGACTCAACACAACAGTCAACAGACTCAACACTCAACACCAAGAGGCAGGAGTCTTCAGTCATCATCATCATCATCATCATCATCAAAAAGAATATCAATAGGGCAAGCCTCATCATATGCATCAGAGTCGAGGCCATCATTATCAAGAGTCGAGGCCATCATCATTAGAGTCATCTCCCTCTTCAATATAACGCTCGTCCTCCTCTGTTTCTTCTGAATCTGCCTCTTCCTCCTCCTCTTCTTCTACCTTCTTCTTACTAGTATGTGAAGATGAAGTCCTAGAAATCTTGGCTGCTCTACTCTTTTTTTTTGTGCTTCTCTAAACTCAAATATTGTATAATTTTCTCCTTGATAGCCTCAGGAACATTTTTACAGGGGCAACATCCCATGTAATACCGACAAGGTGTTTTTTAAATCGGTAAATGCCCCCATTAGTATCCTTTTCACAATAATTACATTTAATACGATTTTTATCACTTGGATTCTGGTTATAACCATACTTCCAACCCGAATCACCACTCCGACTAGAAGCTAGAAGATACTTTCATAGAACAAGGCTTATTTTCATCCTTTTTTGGTTCTTCAAAATTCAGAAGATGTCTATTCTCATCTCGAACTGCTTCATGAACCTTTGTACAAAAAGCAACATTACCTCTAACACTGGCAAGATGTTTCTTGAATCGGTTAATACCCCCATTGGTATCTTTTTTACTAAAATTACACCTTATACAATTTTTATCATTTGGTTTTGAGTTGTACCCATACTTCCAACCCGGATCACTTTTTCTAGGAGTAGCAGAAATAGATCTATGACAAGGATTTTGTTCTTGTTTTTGTTTTACATAACTTAAAAATTGCTTAATCTCCTCTTTAATAGCTTCAGGAACATTTTTACAAGGGGCAACATCCCCTTTAATACCGGTAAGATGTTTCTTAAACCGGTTTATGGCTCCTTTTGTAACTGTTTTACAAAAATTGCATCTAACGCAATTTTTGTCATTTGGGTTCAAATTGTATCCATATTTTCAACTTAGATCTCCACTCCGACTAGCTCCTGAAGAAGACATCTCAAAACAAAACAAGCAATCTAAAAAATGCACTTGCTTTGGTTGCTGGAACTCCAAACTTTGAGAAACACTTCGATGATTCGATCCAATGAAATGTAGTTTTTTAGAGGTTTCTTTTAATCTAAAAGGGGTTCTTGTCGGTTTAGGGTTCAAATGAACCTAAAAGCCATCATTCTTAACTTTTATATCTTTGAAAAAAAACGAAAAAAAAAAAAATTACTTTTTCGCCTCTGGTCGTGGCGCAGGCCCTGGGCGGCCACCCAAGGTTGGGCACAGAGCGGGCGCCTAGGCGGGCCCAGGGACCACCACCCAGTTTGACAACCTAGGCCTGGGCGATGCACTCAGGCGTTCAGGACCACCTAGGCGCTGGACGGTCCGTTTTTTTGAACAATGGTTCTACCTCTTGACATCCCTCCCAATCCTCATCACTATCATTATCATCATAACTGTCCCGAACCCCAGACCTCATCTCTGCTATGGAGGCAAATTTCTCATCTTTTTTCATTTTTACTGTACTAAAAAAATTGATTATTTTCTCTTTAACAACATCAAGAGTCATTTTACATGGGGCAACATCCCCTCTGATACCGGTAAGATGTGTCTTGAACCAATTTATGCCCCTTTCTCTATCCTTCTCGCTAAACTTGCATCTTATTCAATTTTTATCATTAGGATCTAGGTTATAGCCATATTTTCAACCGGGATCACCACTCCTATTAAATCCCGAGGAAGACATCTCAAAATAATACAATTTATACAAGCAATAAGAAAAATGACTTCTTTTGATTGCTCAAACTCCAAATTTCCACCTCAAAGATGCTTCTAAGGACACAAAATCTTCTAAAAAACCCTCCAATAGATTTATAAAATATCAAAAATTAAAACTAATATAAATGGGCGATGCTTTGATCAATTTCTCATAACTTTGAGAAACCCTTCGATCATAAAGAAATCACCAAAAACTATTTTTTAGGGGGTTTTTTCTCTCTAAAATAGGCTCTAATGAGTTTTAGGTTTCAAATGAACCTAAAACCCACATTTTTTGCCCCATAGTATAAAAAACAATGACACAAAATGCCCCCTACCGAGTGGATTTTCCATATCTGAACAGGGCGCAATCCCCGGGCGACTACCTAGGTGGGTTCCTGGGCGCCCAGGTGGGCGCCCAAGGTTTTCTGCCTTTTTTTGGAGCCTAGGGCTAGGCGATGCACCCAGGCACCTTGGACTACCTAGGCGGTCGCCCAAGCGCTGGGCAGTTCACTTTTTGAAAAACAGGGTGTAACACAAGAAATGGATGTAGACAGAAAGGGTTTAGGGTAGTACTTGGAGATAAGATTTATAACTCCTACAAAGTTCATGATAGAAACATTTTGGGGTGTCGATGATAGGACACCTAAAGAGGGTACAGCACAAGCTAGGTCGGTCCATAGGGAAGGCTTTGACGAATTTAAGGTAAAGTTTAGTGTTAGATTTGAACAGTTTAATGGAGGTCGAATTGCTGGAATTTAACAGACCAACAAGATACAAAAATGAAAGGAGGGAATCTGGTGTTACTGTGTTAGTTTTTAGAATAGAAAAAACAAGGGAAGGTAGGTATATTAGTATATGAGTAGCGGTGTAGGGGGTCGGTTTAATTAGGATATAAAAGAGCTTTTGAGTTGGTGGAAGCAAGGTTTCTTACGTTTTTGTAGGTTGGCAAGACAACGAGCAATAAAGAGAGAAAGGATGGAGGAAGAAAACTTTTAACAGAAAACTTTTGTCTCCCCTACCCAAACTGCCTTCATCAAAGAAAGGCAAATCCTGGACGAAGTTGTAGTGGCGCACGAATGCATCCACTGTAGACACGTCCTCAAGAAACCTGGCCGTAACTTCAAGATTGACTGGGAAAAAGCATACGACCATGTTGAATGGTGGTTACTTGATCAAGTACTACAGAAAATGGGTTTCGAGGATACCTGGAAAAGGTGGATGAGGGGCTGCTACCTTCATCCCCACTTCTCAGTGATCATCAACGGCTTCCCAAAAGGTTTTTTTCCAGCCTCCAGGGGCCTGAGACAAGGGGACCCTCTTTCCCCTTTACTCTTCACTATAGTCGCTGAAGTTTTCAGCAGATCCTTTGATAGTGTTTTTCAGGAAGGCTTCATTTCGAGATTCAAAAGTTCCAGCCTAGGACCCGTTGTCTCGCATTTGTAGTATGCTGACGACACTCTGATCTTTCTGAACGCCTCACCCTCTAAAGTCAATAACCTTTGGGTCTTCCTCAGATGCTTCCATGGGTCTTCCTCAGATGCTTCCAAGAGGCCACAGGTTTCAAAATAAACATGGATAAGTCTAAAATGAAGGGTGAGCCTTAACCCACGAGCAGATAAGAGCCCTTATCCCAAACTGGCCTTACTTAATAGAGGACTTACCCACGACCTATCTAGGTATTCCTCTTGGTTTAGGTAAACCCCAAAAGGCTCTATGGACCAATGTTATTAAAAAGTAGACAAGCGCCTAGCAGGTTCTGAAAGGAATCTTCCTCTCCATGGCCACGCGAAAGACCTTGATAAATGCCAACCTAACAAACATTCCGGTCTACATTAGGTCCATCTTCCATATCCCAGCCTCAGTGTCCAATAGACTAGAACAACCATCGAGAAACTTCCTCTGGTCTAAGCAACCTGAAATATCTAAATTCCATCTTTTATCCTGGGACAAGTTCTGTAGACCTAAACCTCTTGGGTGACTGGGAATTAGAACCTTGCACTACTAGGGAAATGGTGGTGGCGCCTTGCCACCCAGCCTGATGCTTTGTGGGCTCAGGTGATTCGTGACAAATACCACATACCTCCTTCCCATTGGGTACCTCTAACACACAAATAGAGGAAGAGCTTCAGGGTTCTGGAACTCCTTTAAACATTCCTTGAACTTTTCAAAAAGTTCATTAGGCTGCACGCAAGGGAAGGTTCCAAGGTCAATTTCTGGTCGGACTTATGGCTAGGGCACACACCCTTTAAGGACCTTTACCCCTCCCTTTATGCCATTGCATCAAACCCACTTTCTAAGGTGTCCAATGAAATGGTCTTCTTGGGTGGGAAAAGAGTATGGAACCCATCGTTCAGAAGAAACCTATCCAATGTTGAAATTCCTTTTTTCAATCATCTTCTTGCAGCCTTGAATGAAATTAATTTGCCAACCTCTGGTCATGATGTTTTGGTATGGACCCCCTCCCCCTCAGGTAACTTCACCATGGCCTGTTTCTACCAAAAACTGACCGAACCTACCGCTTCGCATAGGACTTTCCACACAGCTACAGTGAAAATTTGGTCTTCCTTGGGCCCGCCGAGGGTGCAGTTGTTCAACTGGATAGCTTGCCACCAAAGAAACCTCACAATAGACCAACTGCAAAGGAGGGAAGTGCAAACCCCTAACAGGTGCATCATGTGCCACTCGGAAGAGGAGACCAATGCTCAACTCTTCATCCTTTGCGACCTGGCGTCTTTTTTATGGAGCAAAGTCTTGCAACTCTTCAACGTCCAATGGATCATCCCACCCTCGGTACCTGATTTACATGGCACAGACTTCAGTAGGCCCTGGCCAAAGGCTGGGAAATCTCTGTGGAAAGCAGCCACGGCAGCACTCTTTTAGGTCATTTGGAACGAAAGAAATAGCAGAATTTTCAGCAGCTGCTACCAGCAGCCAATACTCAACAAGTTTAAAACCCTGGTCACTTTCTGGGCCATCAATTCCAAAGACGTCGTAGGAGTTCCATCTGCATATTTCTTCGACAATTGGCACCTGATTGTTACCCACAAGCCAAGAAGGGCACCAAAACTCAGCTCTTGGCAACCACCCCCAAGAAGGGCCATCAAACTCTAATTTGTATAAGAAGTCAACCTCTTAGTCCAACTAGGAGGCCTAGATTTGTATTGGCAACAACATCAACCCAAAACTAAGGTTCCTGGAGTCAAGATCATGGAAAGACGCATCAACACCTCGAGATGAAATCAACACCATCAACATTCATCCTCAACTCAACTTCAATGAATAGCCATGGGCCCATTACATCAATTTATAGAGTTAGAACACCCTAATCTTGCTTGGGTTAGATCCCAATCTGTATCCAGACTTATAAAATTCAAAACTTTCTGTATCCGGCAAAGCGATTGGTCCACTTGAAACTAATCCAATTGGTGGACCGACTGGTCAGACCCCTTTATATATATATAAAAATTGACCAAATTTTAAAATTCAATAAAAATAAGAAAAAATATTAGGTAAAGCCATTGAAAACTTGGTGAAAATAGGAAACTTTTTCAAAAATAATCATACAACTTGTGCAAAAAATTAAATATTGGAGCATTTTATTAGTAAATTACATGATTCTAATGCCAAAATTAATATAATATATAACATCATTATTTATAAAGTTGAAGTGCATCAATGAAGAAGAACTAGGTGTGCCTTTGTCCCCATTAAAGAGAGAGAAAACAAGTGGTTTCAAAGAGAGGGAAAGAAAACTTTTAATAAAAAAGAAAAATGCAGCAAAAAGGTGAAGAATGCATGCCCAAATGGTAAGTAAGAAAAACTTCCTCTTAAGAATTTGGGGTGACCATTTTTTGCCAAAATTTTGAAAAAGATAGAAAGAGAGGTGGGGGAAAAGATTTTGGAAATAAAGTATCATGTGCAATCAAAATAGAAAAGATAGGAAAAAAATGAAAAAATCAAGCCAAAAAATAGCAAGAGAGGCGGGGGGAAAGATTTGGGCAAGTTCATCCAAGAGAATTGGCAGTCAAACCGTGTCAACCACCGGTTGTGACCGTTTCTCAAGAAATACCGGTTTAGTGCTCATGTTGCATCAGACATGGGTCCGGTCACCAGTACTGCCAATCAAGCCACCAGTTTAGTCCGGTTTTGATAACTATGATCTAAACCATTTAATGCTAGACCTAATCAGTGTTCAAAAAAGTGGACCACCCAGGGCCTAGGCAGCCATCTAGACGGTCAAGAAGGCTTGAGCGCATCGCCTAGGCTGAGGCAGTCAAACTGGGCGGTAGTCCCTGATCGGCCGCCTAGGGGGCGCCCAGTGCCCAACCCTAGACGGCCACCCAGAGCCTACGCCCCCCCTAGAGGCAGAATTTTTTTTTTTTTTTTTGTGCTATTGCTTTTTTTTAAAACATAAAGGCTTTTAAGGATGGGTTTTAGGTTCATATGAAACCTAAACCCATAAGAACCCATTTTAGAGAGAAAGAAATTAAATTTTGTGACTTTCATTGGATCGAAGTGTTTCTGAAAGTTACGAAAAACGGATCCAAACATCACCCAAGTAGATTAGATTTAGTTTTAGAGTTTTATAATCCTATTACAAAGTGGTTTTTATTATTTTAGCACCTAAAAACATCTCAGAGGTGGGAGTTTGGAGTTCGAGCAATCAAAGTAAGTGCAAAATTTTATTTTTTAGATTGCTTGCTTTATTTTGAGATGTTTTCTTCAGGATCTAGTCGAAGTGGAGATCCGAGTTGGAAATATAGATAGAACCCGAATCCAAATGACAAAAATTGCATTCGATGCAATTATTGTGAAAAAGATACAAAAGAGGGCATAAACCATTTTAAGAAACATCTTGCCGGTATTAAGGGGGATGTTGCTCCTTGTAAAAATGTTCCTGAAGCTATCAGAGAGGAGATTAAGCAATATATGAGTTATGTAAAATAAAAACACGAACAAATCCTTGTCATTTGAATAGATCTATTTCTGCTTTTTCTAAAAGAAGTGACCCGGGTTGGAAGTATGGTTATAACCCAATCCGAATGACAAAAATCATATTAAATGTAATTATTGTAAAAAGAATACTAATGGGGGCATTTACCGGTTTAAAAAATACCTTGCCGGTATTAAAGGGGATATTGCCCCGTGTAAAAATGTTCTTGAGGCTACTAGGGAGGAGATTATACAATACTTGAGTCCAGTGAAGCACAAAAATATAGAAAAGGATAGAGCAACCAAGAATCCTAGGGCCTCATCTGCACATACTAGTAAGAGGGAGGTAGAAGAAGAGGAGGAAGATGCAAACTCAGAAGAAACAGCGGAGGACAAGCGTTATATTGAAGAGGGAGATGACTTTGATGATGATGGCCTTGAATCTGATGCATATGATGAGACTTACCCTATTCCTTCTGATGATGATGATGATGATGATTGAAGACCCTTGGTGTTGAGTGTTGACTATTGTGTCCTAGACTGTATATTTTCTGAATTTCTGTATATTTTCTTTTTCTTATGTTTAGTTTCTACTTTCTAGTTTCTAGTTCTACTATCTAACTACTGCGTGTACAGTCTATAGTATATCAAACTATCAGTGTATGCTTGTATGGTTTTACCGTTTTAGCATTGTATTAAAATATGGATTATGGTCTTATGGATTATCAAAATTCTCTTCTCGACTTCGATCTTTTTTTTTTTTCAACTGAGATTATGGTCTTATGGATTATCAAAATTCTTATGGATTATCAAAATCAAACTATCTTTTCTTTTTTTTTTCTCAATTGGGCCTCCCAGGTTTTGAGCACCCGCCTAAGCACTAGGCGGCTTGGACCCCCATCGTCGCCTGGGTGCCACCTAGTGCTTTTTGAAACTATGGACCTAATTAATCCTAAAATTCATAACCAAATTTCTAAGCAAGGTTTCAACCATGAATTGAAAACCAAGATGCCTGAATTAAGTAAAATCCATACAGATAAGGGTGGTAGATCTCAAAAAAATATAAGATTTGAGCTTTGGATTAGACATCCTAGTAAAAAGTCACACCTTTGGAAGTGGTTTGCATCAGGTATCTTAGTTACTATTTAATCATCTTGCACTTCTTATATGAATATCCAATTTTACAAGGATGTAATTTATTTAGTAATGTTTATTCATTAAACATAATTGGTTAGAAAGGCCTATTGGGGCCATAACTGATTCTTATTTTTGTCTCTCAAGGTCATACCAAAGTAAGAACTCACTGAACTAATTTCTCATAGAAGATGAAAGAGCAAGGAAGTAAAGAAAAGCAAAAATCCAGAAAGAACTAGCTAACAGATTCACTGTCACTTGCTCTTAAGATTCTTAATCTAGGAAATAGCTTTAGAAAAAAAATCTAGACCATCAAATTTGTTCCAGCAAGAAGATTTTTATAAATATTTGTGGATGCTATGAGAACAAGGTTTGCTCCATTACTTACCAAACTTTTGAGGCAGAAATCTGCAACTCAATGCATGCTCTGTCACAAAGCCAAAATGTTTGGTTCACCTAAAACGGCCATGCTCTTATCTTCCAAATGTTTCTATGTTCTTGGTGAAGTAGTTCAGGAGTTGGAAGTTCTTCAAATCTTAAACAAAAACATTTGTAGGATTGGTCAGAATTCATAAATATGAGAGATGTTATGAAATTCAATCCTCTACACCAAGTAAGAAGTGTAAGACAATTAACTATAAGGATTGAGGACAACTATTGTATAACCATTGATCAATGGATGTTTCTTCTCATATTGGATGAAAATTCAAATCTATAGCTGCAGAAGTTGGACTAATGGCATCCCGAGAAAATATTGTTTCCATAAAGTACAGAATAGAAACAAATTCATGGATCCCAATCAATACATATTAGATATGGGGATACTTAAATACTCCCCAGATCCCTAAGCCCATGCTTTGCCACCTTACAAAAAACCACCTTAGCTGGATTTTATTGGCTCCAAACTCTGTAGATTGTTTTAAAAACGCCAGATGAAAATTCCAAAAGAATAAGTTTGAGCTTATCTAATCCCATACTTGACAGTGTATCGAAATGGACTGCTCTCAATTGGTGAATGGCTCCATCCGATGGTCCTCCCTCACATCTCTCCAGCACTTCCCCCCCCCCCCCCCCCCCCCTTTTCTCCAACTACAGACATCTCATCCAACTCACCAGAGCTAAGGAGGTAACCACTTCCCCTTCCCCACTCCCATCCCATTACCTTCCTGAAACTAATGTGATCTCCTTAGAGGGTCAACACATTGCTGCTCTTAAACAGTCCTTGAATCATGACCTTATAGGCCGCTTCAGCCCTCAAAGAGACGACATTAGAGGCATAAAAAATGGGGCAAAGAGAGATGGGCTGAGCCGAACCTCACTTACCACAAACTCTCAAACAACAACATCCTCTTCTCTTTCCCTTCATAGGGTAATGCCTTGCAGACGACCACACCACAGTTCAAAGGGGCTTCTCTATCTCTCATTCCTTGGAGTAAAGACCTGGGGGCATCTCTTACCCAGAAGATCTGGCTCAGAGCATTCCACATCCCCCTCCGTGCCCGGCATGCAAACACCTTCAAATGCATAGGGAGGCTTGCAGCATCTTCATCTCGGTCCATTGCATATCTTTGGAGTTCCTTCCCTTTGATACCATACAGAAGCTAGTCGTGACCCTCAATCCTCATCTCATCCCGTAGGAGCTCTGGCTAGACTACTTCTCTCGCATCCCCATGTACTGGTCATCTGCCTCCCCTCCATCCAGCCCCAATGTTTTGGACCATCGCACAGAGAGTGCTGGAGCACATGCTCTGAACAACAGTGGACACCCCTTGATAGTCCACAATGTATAGACTGCAGTTTACCATAACGCTGCTGATGCAGGAACAATTGGATCCGTCTGATAGCTAATCGCAGGGACCATCGCCCTCTCCCCCGCCCCAAATCTCACATCCAACGGCAAAGGGCTGATGTAAACCTCATCCCAACACTCATTGATCCTTCCTCTAACTTTTCCCGCCTTCTTAAGTCTCCTGCCCCCCAATGAGACCATGTGACAACCCATCTCCCGACGAGCCAAGTGCCCTCCCACGGCTCGCCTAGGCACGTGACACCTGCTCCCCAACTCCTAATTTCGTGTCCTCCATCCCTATCTCGTGCAACAGTTGGATCCCCCATCATCAGCAACCTGTTGCCGCCCTTTGGAACTCCCCAAGCCATCACCATCCACCCCACCATGCTCTCCTCTATTATCTCTCCCTCGGTCACACCCGCAATCACTCAGGCTCCCCAGTGCTGACCTATTCTCTCCCATCGCCTCTCCTCTTACCATCTCTCTCCCCAACTCCCCTTCAAGTGGGGCCATCCAATGTATCCAACCTCATCTCTAACCCTCCCTTCTCTGCCCTCCCTCCAGCGCTCCCTCCTCCTCACCCGCTGTGTCATATCGCCCTTGTCCCTACCACCCATGCTTCTTCCCTGCACTGACCCATTCTCTCCCATCGCCTCTCCTCTTACCATTTCTCTCCCCTTACCATCTCTCTCCCCACCGCCCCTTTGAATGGGGCCATCCATTGTATCCAACCTCATCTCTAGCCCTCCCTTCTTTGCCCTCCCTCCAGTGCTCCCTCCTCCCCTCCCGCTGTCTCATATTGCCCTTGTCCCTACCACCCATGCTTCTTCCGCATCTGAACCCTTAGCCTCCCTCAACCCACCTAAATCACCCCTCTCATCTTCCTCATCTCTACTTTCCTCTTCTCAACCCTAGTCCCCCTCTCCTCCATCTACTCCCTCTCCCAACCAGGACTCATTAACCCTCGAGCACCTCCCATGGCTCCCAATTCCTCCAGTCCCCACTTGGCTATTCAACCCTCTATAAAGGAATCCTCTCTCCCTCCTCTCCTTCCTTTGTGGCCAGTGCCGCTTGCCAGAATCTATAAGCCACCTTAAACATTCTTCTACCCCACTTCCCATTTCCCAAAAGAGTTGCCTCCCTTGAATACCCCTACCATCCCTACCCCTCCCTGTCCCCGTGGAGTCCCATGGACAGCAGTGCCTGCTGACCTCTTCCACCTACCCCCCAAGCTACTTCCCCTCACCGGGCCTTCAGTCTCTCACAGGCCCTCCTCCTCTCTCGCCCTTCCCCCTGAGTGCCTTCTCACCATCCCCCTCTTGAGACCCTTTCCCCTTTCGATGGCAGGACCCTCGCTCCCCCCAGCCCTTTCCATTGGTCTATCCTTTCACCCTCATTGGACCATCTCCTCCTAGCTCTAATCGACCTATTTCAACACCCCCAGGCAGCCTCTTCCTCTTGCAGCCTACCTGGTCCCCTTCTCCAACCCCTCCTACAACCCACCCCCTTTGGCGGCTATAATACTCCCTCTAGGCAGTCAAACCTCTCTCCTCTTGCCCCGACATCCCACCACCTATTATCGTATACTTTACACCCTATCTGTCCTCCCCCACCACCCCACCTATGAGACACCACGCCACCTATGAGACACCCCCCCCACCCAAGTCTATCCCGCTCGTAGATCCCCAGGGGCGAACAACACCCTCTACACCTCATCTGTTGTAGTTCCCTCAATGCCTTGGCAACCTCCCAAATGGCATCTGCTTCTTTGAAGGACTCTCAGAAGGCCCCAGCTGCTTGGGTGGACTCAAATTTTGCGAAAGATATAGATAGAGTGCAAGGCGATATACACCAAGTCCTCAAGGCCATGGGCTTCGCCTATGATGGGCCATATGCAGATATCTTGGCATTCATCACAACTGACACAAACTCAATTTAAAGTGTACAAGGTAATAGAGAGATCTCTAATCTTGAATTTGGAGTCAATTATAACACGAAGCCCAATCCGCCCGCTTTCCCCCTTGTGGAACCAGCTCCTTCGGCTCTTCAGCCATTCCCTTAAGACACCTCTACCCCACCAACCCTTCTCCACGAAAATCCTTATTTGGAACATCCAAGGCCTTGGTGAACCCCACCAAATGTAAGATTGTCAGTGACTACAGCCTTAAGTTCTTTGCATCTATACTGGATCTAGTCGAAACTAGTGTTTTAAAATGCGGCCACATCAGATTCTATCCGCGAACCAATGCATCACACTTGCCTACATATGCCCTGCATCAGCACCGCATCAACCGCATCAAGATGCATAATCTGTCCACCAATTTTTTCAAAACTGTACCCCTCAAGGAGGGGTAATAAGGTCATTTTGAACTTCAAAAATGGGGGGAAAGGGTTTGGGGGGTATTAAACCCCCCAAACAATATTTTTCAGCCACATATGTGGTTTTATTGGATCAATTGAATCAAAAAAAAAAATTTGGGCAGAAATTTTATTTGTTGAAGTTCTTCGATTTGTGCGTTTGTTGATGCTTGGTTGTTGATTTGTATCTTTTGGGTGTTGATTTGAGAGAGTTTAGGAGACCTTATGCCAACAAATTGAGGGTTCAAGAGCCTTGAAGAAATCAATACTTGCTGATTAGTATTTGAAAATTGTAAGTAAGAATCTCACCCTAAGGACTTGAGAAATGATGATGATTGTATTGACTCTTCTAGAGCTTGACTTTTAAGTTCATAGTATTTTCAATTTTTTAACTTTAAAGTTTGTGGTTGCAGATTTGTGCTTATGATTGTTGATTGTTGAATGTTTTATGAAGCCAGTTTCTAGTTTCTATCAGGGGACAGTGGATACAGAATCTCCCACAACTAATACTTTTGGAGTTAATGAATAAACTAAATACCTACTATCACATATATCACCTAAATATTTGTTTCTATGCACTAACCTAATTTTTTTATTTTTTAGAACTTTTTATATTTATTGACCGTATCACCGCAATGCACCCATTTCCGGACAGCATCGAGCCGCATCGCCGCATCAACTTCCCCAATGCTTTTGGCCGCATCTCGCATTTTAATACACTGGTCGAAACCAAGCTCCCAACCTCATTCCTTCCCCTCATCCGACAGCTTGGCGCTTCAGACCCTGTCAATGGGTCGCACTGGAAGCCAAAGGGGCCTTGGGAGGCATATATGGGTGATTTGGTATCCCACCCTTCACATTCTCTCTTCATCCTATGTAGGCAACTTCTCTGTCTTTGTTAGCCTTGCCAGAACCTCCAACGATCTTCCATAGAAATGCATCACCGTCTATGGCCCCAATTCTGATGGCATGAGAGGCTCTTTTAGGAGGACTCCAAACGATCTCAGCCTTAGCCCCACCGATTTGGTGCATCGGCAGTGACCTCAATGTCATCAAATTGTCTTTTGAGTGGAATTCCAACCCGAAAATATCCCAAAGCATGCTCGATATTGTAGACTTCATCTCCGGTAATAACTCATAGATACCCTTTAGGGAGTTGAATTTACTTGATCTAGCCACCCCTCTAATCCCTCTCTCTAAACTGGATAGATTCCTCATCTCCCTGGAGTGGGACTCACAGTTCCTGGGAGCCCATGAACTAGCTCTCCCCAAATCCACCTCGGACCACAAGCCCATGCTTTTAGACACAGTGGTTGTCATCAGAAGGTCTAAAGTCTTCTGTTTTGAATTGGCATGTCTTGAAGAGCCTACTTTTATGTTCCTTATCCCAGCTTGGTGGGAATCCTTCTTAGATCAGATCCAAGGTTGGGCCAGATTCCGTTTCCAATGCAAACTCCAATTACTCGAACCTGCTCTCAAAAATTAGAGTCGCCACCTTCTTGGAAACTTCCGATCCCAGAAAGAAACTTTACTACAAACCATAGAGCACTGAGACTCCTTAGCGGAGCAAAGACCTGACCTCAAAGAAAAGGAACTCGAGATCTCAAGCTAAGCTCGACTGCTAGCTCCTCCTCAAAGAAGAGAACTGTTGGTCACAACAATCTAGAGTCAAATAGCTCAAATATGAAGATCTCAATATGGCTTTCTTCCGTAAGACAGCCAACTGCAGGAGACGTGACAACTCTATCTCCCAAACTAAAATTGGTGATCTCATATTCGACGAACCCCCTCTCATAGAGAAGGCCATAACCTAAGTGGCCTGGCTAGATTGCCCTTTCTCTGGAGGCAAAATCCTTCGAGCCATCAAAGACCTTAGTCAAGACCGAGTCCTTGGCTCTAATGGATACATATCGAAGTGTTCAATCACTTTTGGGACTCCCTTTGCCCAAACCTGCTCATGTTTTTCTACCAATTCCATGCCAGAAGCATAATCCACAAGGCCATGAATTTATCGCTTTGATTCCCAAAATCGAAGGCGTCGAGGAGCTCAAAGATTTCAAGTCTATCGACCTGATCAACAACTCATACAGAATCCTCTCCAAGGTCCTCGTTTCTAAACTGAAGGAGGTCTTGGGTTGGGTCATCCCCTCGACCCAAGGAGCCTTCGTTAAAGATCGTCAAATTCTAGATGGCCCACTAGTTGCACATGAGTGGATCCATTCCAGATTTCTATCAAAATACAAGCAGTAATCATCAAATAGACTAGGAGAAGGTGTATGACCACATAGACTGGAACATCCTCGACGAAACTCTTTGTAGGATGGGGTTTGGCCGACATTGGGGGGGCTGAATCAGCAGATGCACATCCAGCCCCCACTTATTGGTCCTCATTAATGGCTCTCACAAAGGCTACTTTCCTGCATCAAGAGGCCTCATATAGGGTGACCCCTTTCGCCCTTCTTGTTTGCCATAGTAGTGGAAGTATTCAGCTGATCCATTACCGGGATGTATCAAACAGCCTTCTTAGAGGTTTCACAAAAGGGAATCATGGCCCTGAGATTGCTCACCTGCAGTATGTCAATGAACCCATCATTTTTTGCGATATCTCCACCCAACATATCAATTCCCTCCTCTTTCTCAAATGCTTTGAAATGGCCACCGGCTTCAAGGTAAATATGGCCACATCCAAAATGATGGGCGTAGCCACCCAGCCAAGAGTGGTTCTCCGTCTCGTAGACCGGTGGGGCAGAAAAGCCAACAAACTGCCGTCCATTTACTTGGGGCTACCATTATGCATCGGCAAGCCAAAGTTGAGGCAATGGAGTCGCATCAATAAATTTGATTGGAAGCTTGCAAACTAGAAAGGTAGACTCTCACCTCGGGGGCGGATCACCCTTATCAAGGCGACCCTAGCCAATATCCCCATATTCTGATATCTCTTTTCCATATGCCTGCGTTCAATAGTGGCTAAGCTGGAACAACTCCCGAGGAACTTCCTCTAGTCGAGCGAGGGGCCCGTAAATTCCCCCTCATCTCATGGGCTAAAGTCTGCTCGCCCAAATCTCAAGGTGGCTTAAGAACAAGCAACCTAAAAAGTAACAACCTTGCACTCTTGGGTAAGTGGTGGTAGCGCTTTGCCACACAACAAAATCACCTCTAGCAAGAGGTCATCCGTCACAAGTACTGATGTGCAGGCTAGCTCCCCCGTAGCCAAATCAGCCATAGATCCTTTGGGATCTAGAAATCCCTTCTTCGTAGCCTAAATCTTTTCAAAGACAACATATGTTTCAGGTCTAGGGATGGCAATAGAGTCCTCTTCTGGTCTGACCTTTGGATAGGCCACTTACCTTTGAAGGAGCGGTTCCCCACCCCATTCCTCCTAGCCCGCGACAGCGAAGCAACAATGGCTAGTCATTTCAATTCATTGCAGTCTTTTAGAAGTTGGATCCCAATTTTAGGAGGCCCTTAGCTGATCAGGAGGTCGAAGGCTTTCTGGCCTTGTCCTACCTCCACCACTCTGCTTTCGTACCTCTAAACGAAGCCGACACGATCATCTAGTCACCCACCCCCTCAGGCGTCTTCTCGGTGGCATCCTTCGACCGCAAAATCACCACGACATGCTCTAACAGCAGCATCCTTGTCAATAACGGCCAAAGCTTGGTTCTCTTTCGTCCCCTCCAAAATCCAAGTCTTTAAAGTTGGGTTCTAGGAGAACCTTGACCATAGACCAACTCCAAAGAAAGGGAATTCACATTCCAAATGAATGTCCCATGTGCACAGCTGAAGAAGAAATCAATGCAAATCTCTTCATCCACTGCAACCTCTCCAGATCCCTTTAAGGTGACATCCTCCAACTCTTCAATCCTCGGTGACCCTGAGGTCAGTCCCTGACCTCTTCATCACCTATCTCTTCCCACCTTGGTCATAATCAGGTATACTCCTTCGCCAGGCTTCAGTGGCCGCCATGCTATGGGTAATTTGGTTAGAAAGGAACAACCAAACTTTATGAGGGAAAGATCGCAAATGAAATTCTAAAAGAGAAGGGAAGGACTCAGTTGCAATTTGGGCCCAAAATCACAAATCCTTCAAGCACTTCTCCCACACAGACTTTTACCAAAACTGGCAGGCATTCTTGTACCATTGACCTACCAAATCTCTTGTGCCTCTCTATGGAGATCACCTAAACCAGGCTATACCAAGTTAAATTTTGATGGTTGCCCCCTCGCCCAACCCAGGGGCATTTTCAGAGACGAGGACAGCTGCACTCTCCTCTCCTTCTCACATTTCGTCGGCCACACTGATTCCAAACTTCGTGGTGGCAGTGGCTCTATTGGTAGGCCTTAGAAATTTCAATCCCTACTGGAGCTCAGAATTGTTCATAGAGGGTGACTCCAAAAAATGTCATAGCCTTGGCTTCAGATCCTGGCCCTCACCCTGGAGACTAGACCATATTTTTTATGAGATTTGTCATATTTGTATGCATATGTGTCTCATGGAGACATGCTTGGCGAGAGGCCAACATGGCAGCAGACACTCTCGCTAAGCAGGGAGCAGCTCAGGATGGCACTCAGGGTATTTTTGGCACCTTTTTGAGCACATAATCCCTTGATTTTGTATTTAGTTTTATTTGCCTTTTGCTGATTGTATACCATTTTTTGGGCCCCTGTGAGGGTTTTTGTTTGTTGCACCCAACATCCGGGATGCTGCTTCTTCTTGTTGTTGTTGTATCACTATTGTTATTGTTATCGTACAAGCAAGAGAATTTGTGTGCTAAAAATGGGGTTAAATAAATGACCCTAATATTGTTTTTTTAGGGTGGATACACACACACCCCTCACTATTTCTAGCAGGAGGCTTACCAAGTCGATGAATTTAGATAATATTCAAAGCCAAAAAAACCAATATTCAACTTTACAATTTATATTTTAATTATTTTCTACAATTTTGATGATTCCCACATTTATTTTTTCTTCCTATAACATTAATAATTTCTTTTCAAGAATTTAATCTTCAAGACTCACCTGAGTCGTTGGTCCATAGTTGACTTGCCATGAACTTCAGGCAAGATCTGAGCCAAGTCCAAGTCACAGAACGATGTGAATCCCAACACACACCCAAAATTAATGAAAAGAACAAAGAATAAGTGAGGTAAGTGCAGGACATATTATTTTTCCATGGGTGGAAAGATAAAATTATCCTTCATAGAGATACATTGATAAAGCCATAGACATCTGCAGAAAATTATTTGGGGATAGGTAGTCCCTATCTACACAGATATTCTACCTCACCACCAGCAGCAAGCTTTGTACCATCTCTAGCAAAGGTCAATGCAATCTGTTGCCCAACATCTTCTAACATCATAAGTGTTGTGTCTGATGGCTCAATAGTCAGTTTGTGACCTTCTTCATTCTTTTCCAAGTCCCACTCAAACCAGCTGCAAACACAAAACAGAACAACTATTTAGCATTTCAGCAATCACTAGTTAATGTCCCATATTTTGTAAAAATCATGTGGTTTGTTGACCAACATCTTCTGACATTAAAACATATCCACATAAACTCACAAGTGAACACTTAGTTGTAGCCTATCAAGCAATTCTTTCATGTAATAATATGACAATATTAAAGATGCTCCAACTTGCATAATAGACAATCATTATTAATGTCCTAGAATCCTTACAAAGCTTGTAACAACTTGAAGGAGCTTGGACGGTAATCATTTCTTGCAGGTTTATAGATAGTTTCACATAATAACATGTGAAGCATAGTGAGGTAATGCATACAATATAGTAACAGACCAGATATATGGACAATGCACAACTAGTCCAGTGTTATGGTTCCACATATGTCAGAACCTATAAAACAAAGTATATTTTTTCCCTCTTTTTGGGCTTTTGGCTTGGTAAACATGGGTTTTGCAGGGTTACCACCCATTAGATTGCTCCCCAGACAAACATTGTACAATGTGGCCAAGACCGACAAGCAACTTCGGTAACTAAATGCAACACAAAACCAGTATATCCCTTCCCAATTATAACAATAATAATCATGTTTGGGATTTCACCTACCATAGTACATATTTCATTTCGAGAGAATAGCTTAAGAAATAAATAAAAAATTGACAGATGCCATAATTAAGGGGGGGCAAGTCAACACGAAAGTCGTAAAGACAGGAAATTGGAATCTTAAATTCTCCAAGGACACATCAAAAAATACATAAAAAATGCATGCAAGGGGCTCAAGTTTGATGCAACTAGTGTCATCATCATTATCATCATCATCAGAGCCTTTTTCCAACCATTTGAAGTCGGGTGCACGAATCCCGGTCCACCATTCTGCTCCATTAATGGCCATACTCTTAGTAAGGCTATAAGTCCCATATATTTTTCCACTATTTCCAACCATATTCTTTTGAGCTTATAACTTGCCCTTCTTGAGCTTTCTACTTGAACTAACTCGCACCTCCTAACAGGTGTTGTACTAGGTCTGCATTACACATAGCCAGCACACCTAAGTCTATTTTCTCACATCTTATCGCCTATTGGAGCCACACCTAAGTTCTCCTGAATGTATTCATTTCGAATTTTGTCCTTTTTTGTCTTACCACTCATCAATCTCAACAACCACATCTCAGCTACACTCATCCTATGGGTATGTTATTTTTTGACAGCCCAATATTCCACTCCATAAAGCAAAGCTGGCCTCATAGTTGTCCTATAGAACTTGGCCTTCAGCTTCATTGGTATGCGTCAATCACATAAAACTCTGGTTGTATATCTCCACTTCGCCACCCAAGTCTAATTCTATGTGTAACATCTTCCTCAATCTCTTTATTTTCCTGGATTATCGATCCAAAACATCGAAAGTACGCTTTTATTGTACTTTTTGGACATCAATTTTAACTACTTCCTCGTGTCTACTCCTATTATTACTAAACTTGCATTTTATATGCTTTGTCTTAAGACCTTTAGATTCTAGAGCATCCCTCCAAAGTTCTAACCTTGTGTTAGCGCCACTTCGAGTGATCGGGTCTCATCGATCAAAACTACACCATCCGCAAATAACATACATCACGACACCTAGTTAAGTCGTCCATTACTAGGACAAAGAGGTATGGGCTCAATGCTGACCTCTAATGTAAACATATTGTCACTGAAAGCTCTTTTGTTTGTTCACTAGTTGTTCGTACACTAGTTAGCGCTCCTTCATACATATATCTCACTGAGTCAATGAGATATCTGGAGAGTGGAGACTATTTTCTTTTCAAACACCCATCAAATTAAATTTATAAGCTTTCTCTAAATCAATAAAGACCATGTAGAGGTCTTTTCCCTCCACCTTAAACTTCTCATTCTATTGCTTAAGTAGGACAATAGCATCAATTGTCGACCTCCCTGGCATATCACCACATTGGTTTTTTGATATACTCATTTCATGACTTAGTTATTGCTCAATCACTCTCTCCCACAGCTTCATAGTGTGGCTCATAAGTTTGATCCCTTAATAGTTCACACAATTTTGTGTATCTCATTTGTTCTTGTAAATAGGTATCACAATACTTTTCCTCCATTCATTTGTCATTTTCTTTGTTATCAATAACTTGTCGAACAGCAAGATCAGCCAGTGTGAACAAAAAAACAAATTATTGTTGATATACAAGGAATAGGGCTCAAGGCTAGGTGGTTTGGGTGGTGGAGCACCACAACGTGACGTCTTGAGTTCCACTCCTATCATGGCTAGGGGCCATTTTCCCTCTGAACTACCAAAAAAAAAAAAAACTATTGATATAAAATAACACATTTGAACTTAGTGAATCTTTATGTAGAATCGCCGAAGTAAAACTGCAAATGAGTTTCAAAGATGGTTTACATTTTAAGATATGATCATGAAAGCCTCATTGCTGCGGGAGTGACACCTCAACCCCACTAGTCCAAAACAAAAAGAGAAAAAAAGAAGAGAGAGAGAGAGAGAGAGAAGAAGAAAAGAAAAACAGGACATCTGGATAAAACTCGATAAAACTGAAACACAAAAATTCTAAGTCCATTAAGTGCATGCCCTATTTTATGGATGCATGATGAATAAAGGTTCATAAGGGACACTTGGATAGAAGTTTAGAAATGGTATGCCCCATTGTGTAGAATAACCTAGTTAATCCCATTACATTACAGTTAACTAAAGTGTGTTGCCCATGAAACAAACAAATAGATTTTTCTATCCCATCCATTAACATTCTTGTGCAACTTAGAGTAATCCATTACATCTCATGCAGCAGAAACCAAACCATGCTGCCAAGAATCACAAAAAATGCAAAAAGTGAGAATGTAGTAACCTGCAGCTTTTGGGGAAAGAACAAATCATGCCTTCTCCATGAGGGTGCACAGCCACTCTATAGGGTATATCACATCCAGTGACAAACCTGTGTGTCTGAAAATAGTATAAATATTTGCCAAAGTTACAAGCTGAAAAGATGAAGTAAGGAACATGAATGTTGTGATAAACAATTCCATTAATTAAGCAGCATAGGCTCTCAACATCTTTCCCTAATCTAAACCATGCTAAAATCTATATTTTAGAATGACAAAAATGACCAAGTTATCCAAAAGGAAAATGAACAAAAACATTGCACTGTTCAAAGGTCTAGACATGGGCATGACATTTATCCATGCGCATATAGTCTCCACTAAGGTATGAGATATAAGGAAGATGGAAACTACTGAAGAATATGCCACATGAAATAAGCTCATCTAAAACATGAACATTGTAAAGAAATAATACTTAATTAAGTTTTAAGCAGTGCCTACATCAAGATGGAGAAAACGAAAGAGAAGTACAATGAAGCAAATTTGCAAATCGTTTTGTGTAGTGACAATGGCGGAAGGTCTATTCAGTAAAAAGACAATAAACCACAGCAATGACGGAGCAATTTTGTAGTCGGCTTAATTTATCTAAAGGCAGTAAGACATAGACTGAGGTTATATACATAGGAAACATGCTGTTCAAAAATGATATTTTGCAATCACTAGATTCAGGAAAAAGAAAAAAGAGGTCAAAATTCAGCAACCTCGGCAATTCAATATTGCTTTACAACTTGGCTTGTGAAGTTATAACTAATAAGGATATGTTGAGAGAACAAAAGACAATACAATTAAGGCATTTATGGAATTAAAGAAGATTTAAGTCCTCAAGAAACAAAACCAATAATAGAAAACAGATTAAAAACCACAAAAGCAAAAAGATAAGTAGCCACTGAGTTATCAACGGAAAAAAAATAAATAAATAAGTAGGCACAAAGTCCAAGACACCACAAATTCAATAACAGAAGCACCACCATTGTACAGTGCAACATCATCTAGCATTTGCAACAAGAATTAAGAAGAGTATTTCTATTAGTAGCCCAAATGGGCCCCATGTTGGAGGGCATTTATGACAATTTCCAATCATAGTGTCCAAATTGGCCTCATGTTTCGAAAGGCGGAAGCACTGCCCAGGCAGCCAGGGGTTGTTGCCTCATGAATGAGGCACTCCAAAGAACTCTTTTTTTTTCGTCTTTTTTTTGGGAGGGGGGGAGGAGGTGTTGAACGTTTCTAGGTGTGTGTGTGGAAAAAGCTAACATTGGCCAGGAGGTTAATGTGATAGAAAAATGCACCCCATACAAAACCCTCAACTTGACCATCCAAACAGGATTTATTTGACCCTAAATTTTGGCGATGGTCTTAAAATCAGTAGATGAACAACTTCAAAATAATTTATAAAAAATAATTTATAATAGACTATTGAGCACATCCAACCCTAGATCTAACAGAGCACCGAAATAGTTGGTTGGAAATTGACATTAACCCAATTTTCTCTCTCCACAAAAACCATTTTACATGATTTTCTTTTTTTATAATATGCTGACTCAAGGCAATTTTAACAGTTTCAATCATAACAATTATGCCAATATGAAATCATCAGTAAGAATGATAACAATACCAACTACAAGAATAACTAATGTTCCTCAAAGCAGTGAACAGAATTTGTCTTCTAGTAACACCAAGTACTGTAAACAATTATAAATTTTAAAGTTTTTTTTTTGTTTTGTAAGTACAAATATTAAGCTTTTAATCAAAAGTCCTCTTATTTTTTTATATTGTTAACATTGTATTGAAGGTAAAGAGAAGGTTACAAAGAGGTCCCCAAGAGGTGAAGTCACAGAGAGAGGTGACAAAGGAAAAATGAAAACGAAAACAACAAGGCCCAAAGGCCAACAAAAGAAAACAACCAAAAAAACCCTTGGAATCCACAGGAGCATACAACACCAAAGAGGCTAAGAAAAGCAAACCTAAAACAAACTAAAAACAGAGAGACACAAAACTCAGCGCCATCGCAAAACAGAGAAACACAAAAACTCAGCACCATCGCAGTCCTTCACGGCATAGAA
Source organism: Amborella trichopoda (assembly GCF_054954075.1). Taxonomy (NCBI): domain Eukaryota; kingdom Viridiplantae; phylum Streptophyta; class Magnoliopsida; order Amborellales; family Amborellaceae; genus Amborella; species Amborella trichopoda. Next base: position 19,603,985 of record NC_142344.1, read on the forward strand.
GCTCGTTGTCTGGTGCGTTCATCTGCTACCTGGTTGGCCTCCCTCCAAGTATGAGTCCAGGAGATCTGTGTACGCCCGCAAAGATTATGAACTTTGTCAAAGATGTGCAACAATTTCCAAGGGGGTTGGGAAAGGGTAGATGCCCAGAGAAGGCCATTTTTGGAATCCCCTTCTATAGTGAGGGAGGAGACCCATGAAGGATCGAACAATCGTAGGCCTTCAAGCAGGGTAGGGATTCGGCCTCCGTGGAGTCTGTTGTCCCTATGGAGGAAGAGAATGAAAGAAGGGGGTTACCTTCATGATTGAGGAAAAGGCCACCTATGCCTGGGGGGCCAGGTTTGCCCAAGGAGGACCCATCGAAGTTAAGTTTAATGGTGCCCCTATTAGGGGGTCGCCACAAGGTGAACCGAGAGACTTTTATTGACCTATAAGAAAGGACATGTCCCCAATTAAGATGAAAGTCGTGTGCGGGCATTGCTTTGAAGTGTTTGTGATTTGTGGCCCAAAAGATTACCGTGCCCTGAATGGTGTCTATGAGCTTGTGAATTGTTGCCAAAACTCATTGGAGAACCCTGTTATTGCGCTCCTCCCAAACTATCCAAAGGGTTGCTGCAACTATAGCTTTCCAGAGTAAGCTACCAGCTTTAGACCAGGGGAGGAAAGAGGAGAGCTTGAAGAGACTCGAGATGCATTCAGGAATAACCCATACCCAATCGAAAAGTTGGAGGAGTCACACCAAAGGTTAGAAGCTAGAGGGCAGTGAATAAAGAGATGATCAATTGTCTCTTCTGCAGAGAGGCACATAACACACCTATTGGGGGTTTGCAAGCCGTGACTTTGTAATTGATCTATGGTGACGACCATTCCCCACAAGGCGAGCCAGTTAAAGAACTGGATTCTAGAAGGGATGAAAGCGTTCAAGCCCTCGAAGCCGAAGGTTTAGTAGAGGAGGTTCCTGAGGGTCCAGGCTGGGGTTGATTGAGGAAACGAAAAAGAAAAGCTCCAGAGAAGACTCCAAAGGGATCCAGGGACCAAATGATTTTGTCCTCACCCAAAGGAGAGAGCTGGACCCATGAGACAAGAGAGGAGAGAAGGATGAATTCCATGAGTTCCTCATCTGGTAAGGGCCGGTGAAGGTCAGGGTTCCAAGAAGTGGAAGTGCCCAAAACCGGAAGGAGTTCCTCTTAATGCTGGGGATTTCTATCAAGGTGGAAAAGAGAATGGAATTGGATGGAAAGGGAAGAATCACCCACCCAAAGATCAAGCCAGAAGCGCACATTTCGCCCGTTCCTAGGAAAAAACCTGATATAGGCTAAGAAAAGGTGGAGTGCGTGTGAGATGGACCGTCAAAACCCAGAAACACTGTGGGGATGAACTTTTGGTAAGGACCAAGGCGAAGCAAAAAGTCGATACTTGGATCAAAGGATGAGGTGCCAAAGGTTGTCGACTGGGTGGCGAGTCTCCAACACCACTTGCAAAGGGGGGGTGAAGTTTTGAGGTTTAAGGCCGTGAATCCCCAAGCCCCCCACAGAGAATACCTTCCATACAATGTTGGAAGCAATTGGGAAATTTGGGCCAGGGTTGAAAGGCTCAACTCCACATGAGCTATGCGAGCCACTATTAAGGACTATGTTTGCTTTAGAGGATTGGGGTAGGGGTAGGGGTAGGTGGTCTAAAGATGCCAAGGGAAAGAAGACATGAGATATTATTCTTTCTAATATTTTTGGCATGGGGTAAAGCATGCGATACTAGTATTTCTACCTTTGGTGAAGGTCTTGCGTTTGGTTGATGCTGTTGAGCCCTCTATGGACTTTATACATGATGCACTTGAAGGAGCTAAGATGGATTGAGGGAGCTAAGAAGAATATTGTAGATAATTTGAGCAATGATGAGGCCAAGTATGGCCCAATTTGGGAGATTATAGATGCCAAGTGGGATAAGCAGCTCCATAGAACATTGCATGCAACAAGGTACTACTTCAACCCCAAGTTCTTTTATGTTGATGTTGATATCGAGGCAAGATACAACTATAGATGGTTTTAGTGAGTGCCTTGCGAGATTACTTCCTGATACAAATATCCAAGATTAGATATCAATTGCAGAGATCATTTCATACAAGTGTGCTTTGACGTCATTCAGGAAAGATATGGCCGTAAGACAGAGACGCAAAGACAAAACAGGTAATAATAATATATTTTGTATATTGGATTCAAAATTTTCTTTCAAGTTGCTAAAATTTTGTATGATAATGTTAAATACCTAAATTAATTATAAAGGTTGCCCACATATTGCAGCCCAATGGTGGAGACAACATGAGAGTAGTGCTCCACACCTCCAGAAGGTTGCCCACTTCTTTTGAGATGGCATTGTATATTCTTTTCTTCGTTTACAAGTTCATTTTTCTATAATTGTTAGAAACGTCTGTGATTCCGAATCGTTTCTGGAATCAGAGTTGCGGAATCGCGTGTATCAGAAGTTTCAGAATCTAGAAATTGTTGTCCATACGATTTGGATTTGCGAAAAATGATTCTCACTATTTTGGAATCGAGATTCAAAAAATTAGGAATTGCATGAATCGATGTCCGTTCATGTTGGAATCGTGTTTCATACCTCTATGGAATCACACATGACCTCACTTGGAATTGAGATTCTCCCCTTACTAGAATTGCGAACCAATTCCCTCCGACATATGAGAGAAGTATTTAGAAAATATATAAATTTACGCATTACTACAAGATTGAATTTTGGTCTGCATATACTCAATCCAAGACTCCAAGTACTAATGTCAACCTTTATCATATCTTTGTAGACAATCTCATACAATGGACTCGGTCTACCGATAACCTTATTAAGCCTACAAGGTCTGGCGCTAGCCTATAGCATACAAAGAGTGAAAACAAGAGCAAGCTCCCTTTATCTCCTTTCCTTATTATCTTCTTATTTTACTTAAAGAAAAGCATTTTTATCCTCTTATTCAACTTGAAGAAATGACAGTGCCGATCATATATTAAAACATTATTACATTCGTAGTTTAGTACCAACACCATGTACCAAACATTATTAAATTTGAAGTAACATATTTTTTTAATATTTATTTATTCTTGGTAAGAGTTCTTAAAAAGTAACATGAAATGAAGGATGGAAATTAGTAAATAAGAACTTAAAAAATTTAACATATTGCTTATATTTTAAATTTTGATTTTATTACCGTGTGCAACAACTTCAAATTCTCTCACGTTCTCATACATGTCGTGCTCACTTATGATTAAGCACACATCGAAGGGTTTCTGCTCTTCCTATGCTCACATTGCTTCCTGACAACATGGATTCGTAATTCCTTAATACTTTGAATCAACGTTTAGCATAAGTAGAATCGTGTTGTTGTGTAGTAAGGAATCACGATGTCTGCGATATAGAAACTTGATTCCAAACAACATAGATTCGCAATTCCTTAATACTTTGAATCAACATTTAGCATAAGTAGAATCGCGTTGTTGTGTAGCAAGGAATCACGATGTCTGCGATATAGAAACTTGATTCCAAACAACATGGATTAGTAATTCCAAAAAGATTAGAATCACTATTTCTCACAAGTAGAATCACATTCTTGTGTAGCTAAGAATCATAAAGTCATCGATATAGAATCTTGATTCTGGCAATCCAAGAATCGAGATTCTTAAACTAAGTGGAATCGCGTTCCACGAAACATGGAAACATGATTCTTTTCTTTTAGAATTGACTTTTGCCCAGGGAAACGCCGAATTGATATTCCGAAACGGAATCGCTACCCTCATAGGCGATTGGGGTAACTATACATTTTCTAATATAGATTCATAAGAGACAATAGATACAAACTATTAACATATGATATAATAGGTTACTAACAAATGGCTTTATTAGTAATAGTAATAGAAGTAGACTAGTAGTCTAGTACACATACATATTTTCTTATAGGTGCATACAAAGAGAAGTAACAGGCTTGAGCAAAGGCAGCTCAATGACTTGGGTTTTGTTAGAGAGAATCAGAGGCTCAAGGAGAAGTTTAACAGGCAAAAGAATGATTACATCACTTCGAAAGATATGGATAATGCTTCTGATTGGCTAGTCAGAGAATATGGTACTAAGGAGGTATTCCCCAGGGAGGGTTTGACTTGGGAAATGGTCGAGGAGGCTTCGGGGCGAGCTTCTGATCCTAGGCGGGCCACTCGAGCAACAAGTTCTACTGGTACTTCACACTCATAGAGGGAGAGGGAGATAGAGGATGAGGAGGTAGATTTAGAAGAAACTGCAAAAGAAGAGCCACATGTTGAAGAGGGTGATGATCCTGATGATGATGGTCTCAATTCCGATGCAAATGAAAACAATAATGATGTTGATTTTGATTCTTATTGATGATGATTGAAGAAATGCAGATGTCCTCTATCTTCTTCTTTTGTAATTGCACCATCTCAAATTGGACTTTAGACATTTGGATGTTAGACTTTTCGCCTTTTTGGGCTATTTTGGTGTTTGGTTTTATACTTATGTAAGTTTGTTAAAGACTGATTTGGAGAGTTGGAGACTTCGAGTCCATGTTATTATAGAATATGGAGAGTTGAAGACAATTACTAATACATGGCCTATTAGACTTTTAAATTTTTTTAAATTTTGTATGTTTTGAATTTTGAAAAATTGTGAACAAGTTTATTCTCAACATGCGATATGACTTATTCTTAGACATTAAAAAGTATATTACAATATTTTCAAATGCAATAGATTACAAAATTAACACACATATATGCATATATGTGCGTTCAGACAGCACATATATGTATATATCTCAATATTTCTTTTGAAACCTTGATTGAAATTCAGAGCAATGTCTATTGTACTTTCTTCAAATTCTACTTATTCACCTGCCATTACTTCATAGAGACAGTGAATACGAGCAATGCCATCCCCATTGGAAGTATAGCGCCAGTTATTGACAATCTTTTACTTTTCAATTATATTGCTCAATTCCGTTCATAGATAATAATACTAATTTTATCAGCTTGAGGGGTTACACTTAATGCCTCTTAATTCTCTTTCAAAACCGGAAAAAAAGGGACAAAAAGAAGAGACAGTTTCAGATTAACCTAAATAATTTATTTCCTCATGCAAAATGTGAAGGATGAAAATACACCAGAAATACTCATGAAAATAGGCTCAAAATCATCACCGAGATTAACTGGGAGTAACTATCAATGAATACGCTGATGAATTAAATGCCTAAACTCTAAAAAAAAAAAATGCATAAATATGCATCACATCTAAGGACACACAAAGAGTTTTAGAGACTGACTGGTTCAGAGAGAGAATTGGTAGCAAAGTCGAATTGGGCGATCAATAGGGTGTTTTGGAGACCAGTACGGCTGTCGCCTCCGCCTCCCCCGAGAACAATGAAGCGCTGTTCATTTCCTCTCTGTTTTTCGTCTGGTTCTTCTTCTGAGTTCTCCTCTCCAATCACAGGGGGTACCCAGTATGCGTAAAACAGAGGCAGACCAAATTTCTTAGCACAGGGCGCGATCCGCTTCCTTCCCTTTCCCATTCTCCAAAACTCACACACGCACTCTCTCTCTCTCTAGAACCTGGCTTTCTCTCTCTTGTTTTGAGTGTAGGGAAGCGGGATCGGTTTCCTTCCCTTCCCCATTCTCCAAAACTCCCCCTCTCCCTCTCTCTAATGCTGGGGATCAAACAAGTTGCAGTCGAGATTGCGTCCTCTATCAGCTCAGCTGAAGGCCGGAGAGAGAGAGGATGACGATTAGAGGAATATGTATAGTCAGCAAATCGCCGTTTAATAGGCGAGTTTTTCAAGCAATTGGTGTTTTTTATGGAAACAGTTGTAAACGGAGATATCTTGAAAAGGACGGTAAAAAGTCCGTGTACTTTTCTTAAAAACAGTTTAAAACGCGCTTTTTTAATAATTCGTTTTAAATCTGGCCAAAAAAAGCGCATCTTTTTTTACCTATATTTTTTTTTGGAAAGATTTTTTTTTTTTGTGTTTTGTGTATTGCAGCCATGGCTACTTTTATGCTTTTCAAAAAAAATATTATTTCAAACAAAAAACCTAAAATAGAAATTTTTATCTCCACTATGTTCTTCAAAGCCTTTTTTTCTCCTTTTTTTTTAAACTTGGACAAATAGATGCAGATATCAATGTTATTATGTTGTGTAAATAAAATACTGATTATAGCAAATCATTTTGTAAAGTAAATCATTGTGTAAAGAAAATCATATACATGCAGATTTATGTGATTATTTGTGATAATCGTTTTTATTGAAATACTGTTTATGGCACAAATTAGAGCTCAAAACATAGTATTTTACTAATAAATGAGAAGCACAAAGTGGGACTACATGACAAAGTAATCAATATTTTGCTTTTGATTATAAGATAACAAAGATAAACAATATAGTGTAAATTGTAAACTTATTGGAGCGAGCAATTGTACATATAGGATTAGTCCCCAAACCTAATCCTTTAGCTCTGCTTGTTGTTTTCCAATAAAATGAAAAACCCTCTTCCTTTTCTCTCTCTAAAAAGTAATTAAGGCCTCTTGACAAATCAATATAGTTAGGGCTTTCTCTCAAACAACCTCCCAAATCAGGGAGAAAACACCTCTTCAAACTATCCCAGATCAACATCTCATCTTTTTTTGCTCTTTCTAAAAATCAGTTAGGGCCTCTTCCATTATAGTTTGTGAAGCCCATGAACTCTTCCTTCTTTCTTCTTCTGTCTCTATAAACCCTGCCTATGAGCCCAACTCATTTCGTCTCTTCCTTCTTCCTCCTCTCTCTAAACCGTAACCTTCTTCTCTCTCTTCCTTCTTCGTCCTCACTCTAAACCGTAAACAGACAGCTGCGAAACCCAAATTTCGACGGTCCTCTTTTCAAGTAAAGAAATTCATAAAACTTTAATGATACCTATTGTGTGACCATACTATAGTTAAATGCTTATAATGAGAAAACAAAAATCGTGTATTTGTTTTTTACCTGCCAAGTAGGTGTGATGTTAAAGTATTTAATAAATAAATTTATATAGTATATTTATTTTTTATATGTAAATGGGTAGATTTATATGGTACCATTTTTTTTGGTATATACTAGTTAATTATGTATTTAATATTGGAGGATTGCATCAAAGTCACGAAGCATCTAAATTAATTGATTTAATTAAATTAGTCTAGTAAAATTTGTATAGATGAATTAGTTATTGATGGCCTTGATATAAATTTTATTTTTTATAAATTTAAAATTTTAATATTATAAATTTATCCGATTTTTTTACTCTGATTTTTTGAGCCTAATCCGATATATTAACAATATCTTTATATGAAGTATTTTTGCCGCTCCATATTTTTTACCCAATTTTTTCATCTGATATTTTAAAATAAAAATGATTTGTTTCCGATTTTATGGTCAGCCGATTTATTGATAGGCCCCGACTTGCTAACTATATATGTCACTGCCTCCGAGACACGAACCCCCTCTCTCTCTCTAAAACTAGGAAGTGCTCTCTCTCTCTCGCTCTCTCTCTCTAATGCGTTTCAATCGCGCTCTTCTCTCGGGCATTGCAGACGACTCAATTTACAATAAAATAATTTTATATTCCCGCGGGAGCATACGCAAAGTACTTTCGGTAATGGAAATCTCCATGATGAATCTATAATCAATTTCCAACACCGTCCATAAATTTTGAAACTCAGTATAGGTCTTCAATGAACACTTATTTTTAGGGTAAAATGGATGGTCTAGATAATTTATTACAATATACACAACTTTAGAGCGTAAAATCTTGATTTTTTTTTACAATCATAATGTTCAAGCAAATATATTCATATAAAAGGTTTTCCAATACTTGAATTGTAATTTTTGATGAATTATGAGGTGAGGCTTTACTTGTTTTAATACGGTGCAGCCCTATCAAACCATTTTCCATTTATTATTCGGACGAAATCATATGTTTAGGACCCAAAAACAGGAGAAAAAGAGTTGTATAGTCATTTTTTAAATATCAAATGATTTAGCTTTTCGTTGAGTCGTCATCATCATCATAGTCTTATCCTAACTATTTGAGGTCGGTTATTTTGTTATACTATTCTTCTCTATCAAGGGTTGTACCCTCAATATGAATATAAGTCCTCATATTTTTTCTCATTAATTATGTCTATGTTCTTGTGGGCATTCTCTTTGTCTTTTTAAAGGCTTCTACTTAAACCAAATCACATCTACTATTTTATTGGTTGTTGTTTTTTATTCTTCCAAGGTGTACTTGTAATATCATTAAGAGGTTGCAGTGTAATTCCCTATGGGCAGGGACTATTGAAAGTAAGGGATTGCATCTTGTAAACTGGAATTAGCTATGCCTGAAATGATAAGAGGGGGAATTGGATTTGCATCATGTATTGGACTTTAATGTAGCTGGTATGATGAAGTTTGCTTTGATAGTCATTTCTAACTCATCTACTCCCTTGGCAAGATTTTTCAATCATAGTTACTACTGCTACACCACAGTTTGGAAGGCTAAGTCTAGAATATGCTCACATGCATGGCATGGTATAGTTTTGGGTATAAATAGGTTGCAACTTAATGTTAAATGGTTGGTTGGCAATAGTAGGCATATTAATGGGTTAATCCATAGTTATCAGAATAGTCTATAGTACAAATTCTCTCTTGCTTCTTGGTTCCTTGGCCTTGGCAAAAGTATCTTAATTTTTGGAATGTGCGCCTCTCAAATGGAATATTCTCCCTTCCTTCTTTGACCATCTCTCTCAAGAAGTACTCTCTAAAGTTCAACCTATCCGTCCGCTTGAGGCAGCTTGTTTGCATCCATGCGCCCGATGGTCTTTTCTCAATGAGGAGGGTTTGGGAGTACATCAAAAGGCACGAGCCTGTAAAACTTGTCCTCAAAATCTTGTGGTCTATACCTTCTCTTCCTAGGGCGAAATGGTTCACATAGTTAGCTTTGTATTCCAGGTTACGTACTTCATCATTACTTCAATCAAGGGGGCCTCGCTTTAGTTTCCATTTTCCCATTGTGTGCCCAAGAGGAAGAATTTTCAAACCATATTATGGTGTAATGCACATACTTTAATTTGATATGGAGATCCATTCTTAGTAGATTTGGGACGTGTTTTCCCCTTGAGCAAACCATAGCTACTCTGATGGCCAATCGGATCAAATTTAGATTTCAATCCATAAGTATGCAGTGCATTTGGAATAGTATATATCTATTACCATTTGGAAAATTTGGATGGAGAGAAATGCGTGTCTCCTTGGGGGGGCAAGTTCTCCTAGGGAACAACTCCTACAACATATTTTACATTGGGTTAAAGCTTTGACAATGGTTAAAAATTGGACTTCCATTCCTTGAAGTGTAGCATAGTTGCTACCTCAAATTGCAATGGAGTGTGGTTCCCCCCCGGTTCAAATTCATGTGGCGTGGCAGCCACCTCATTTAGGTTTCTTCAAGCTCAACATTGACGGGGCTTCGAGGCGTAATCCAGGTAGCGCTGGCTGTGGGGGAAATGATGCACGTAGATTCATTGCGGCCTTTGCAACCCCGTTGACAGTAACCCTAATGACACAACTAAATTATATGCATTGGAGAAGGGGAACTCACTAGCAAGGGAACTTAAATGTCTACCTATTATTATTGAAAGTGACTCCAAGCTTCATGTTGATTCCATGAGTCGTTGCTGTAGTCCTCCTTGGAGATTGTGCACAATGGTAGATAATTGTAATTCAAAGCTTGACTCTTTCGTTGGAAATCATTAGAAGATCTGACATCTTTATTGCGAGGCCAATTTGGTCGTTGATGCCTTGGCCTAGGCTGCAATTTCTATGAATGAAGCAATGGTTGGCGTATTGGGCCCTTAGATTTTGTAACGCCTTTCATTTTATCTGATGTTGCTAGTGTTCTCTTTCCAAGAGTTGTATAAGAATTGTTCATGAAACATATTTTTGCCATTTTTATTAATCGGCCAGGGGTTTGATATCCCCACTGATTATCCCCAAAAAAAAAATCTCATTTACTAACCGGCCCTGTATTGGGTCCCCGCTCTCTGAGGGCATTTACTAACTAAGAAAAAAATCTACTTTCCTCATCATATTTCTTATTGGAGCCACCTTTAAGGTCCTTGTATTATTTAAATTTAGTAAATTTGAAGTTCGTAAAATTTTGGATAAAATTTTGGATTTTCAAGATTTGATATTTAAAATATGAAATATTTATAAATTCAAATTTTTAAAATCCAAAATTTGAAGTTTCATATTTTTAAAACCCAAGGCTTTTGCTTTTGGATTCTCCAAATTGAAATTTTCTAGGATTTAAGGATCTCAAATTCTTTTTATTCCCACGGTACACCAAAAGTGGGGATGTGGAACTAGAAGAACTTTCAAATTTTCAAGAAATTACCACAGGAATTTCGGATATCGAAGATACAAGAAGGGGCATTTTGGGTTAAAAAAAAAAAAAAGTAGAAATGGAGTTATGAACCAAAATTTAAAAATTGAAGAGAATTTTTCTTCTTTTTTATAACAATATTCTAGGGAGATATGCGCATAAATTTATAATAATTTTATATTTTACAATTTAAAAATATTATCATATGTATTTCTATGACTATATCTATGTTGTCCAGCTATTATTATACCATTCTTAAATAAAAATACTAAATATGAGTAATGTATTAACAACAAAATATGTTCCACACATAATATTATTATTTATAATAAAATATTGAGAAAATTATAGATACCCCCCAAAATTGGACTTTTTAGACAATCTCCTTCTAACCAATTTTTTTCTTGCAACTATTATCGTAAAACAAATTTTTTTAGCAAATACCTCCCAAGCCAAAAAGAATGTCACTTGTGTGTACTCCCCTTAGTTATATCCACGCCCCAGTCTAGCTTAGTGTGTACTCGGTCCGACATATTGTGCACTTGGTCCAGCATAGTCTCCACTCAGTCCAGCAGGAGCTGCACTCGTCCCGGCATTGTGTGTTGTCCGTCCGGTAGAAGGTGATGTCAGTCCACGAACATTGTATGGTGGTCCAGCAGTAGGTATATCGATCTTGGTTTGATAAGTGATTATGCTTTGGCAATATGTGTCATCCGTCTAGTACTTGTTTGTCATGGTCTGGCAGTGAGCCTACTGACATGGGTACCAATCCAATAAGAATATGTGCCAAACCATCTTTGGTCTTTAAACGTCCTATGGGGATGTGGCGTCATATGTAAGGACAAGGGCATTTTCATCCAAAGAACTGTGACTTTTTATCCTGGGGGTATTTACTATAAAAGTTTATTTTCATATTCATGTTTTCCATGTTAGAGCTTACTTGTCCCTAAAAATTAAGTCTTAAAATCCATCTCAAAAATAGATTTATTAAAAAGCCCGCATTTCTACATATGAGGGCTTTGGCCGCATAGAAACCGGGCCCTTTTATTATAGCATAATATTACTACATTATAATATCTGTTTGTCTCTTTCTTTTTTTCTGTTGAAAAAATGGAGCTCAAAGTTTGAGATAAGAAAAAAGAATAAACAAGATATCCTTCACAAGTCCTTTGTTTGAGGGAGTAAATCTCCAGTGTTCTCCATCGTGCCCACACTTTTCCTTAGAGTGAGGGTCATGTATACACTAATAAACGCATAAATATTTAAACGGTGGTCAATGCTAAGACAACGTGGCAATTGGCATGATCAATGCTATGGATGACCATGCCAATTAAATTCAAGACAAGTTAATGGGAATTGAAAAACATTACAAGCGGAGTTGTATGGGGAATGGGGATGGGTCGCGATGGTAGTACCACTTGAGTTTCAATTAAAAAATTGATTATTTAAAAAACAGGTAGGGGTTTGTCATCATTTGACTTATCAAAAAACAAAAGTGGTGTTGTACACCGAATTGGTTAGAGACTAGCCTTCTTAATATTTGGACCAGATGGGCGAACTGGATGAATTTTTTGGTGTGAAAATTGTTCTAAAAAAGTTAAATAATAATTTAAATTTTGAAAAATTGAAAACATGAAAATAATTAAAAAAAGAGAGACTATGGGAACGGGGGGATTTGGGTGATTCAGATTACCTAGTTTCTTAACAAACTCACCCAATTTGATGATTAAACAGGGTGAGTATAGGTGAAGAAATATGATTTCCAGTTTAGACTAGGAACCAGGTATGTCCCCACTGATTCTCGGTCTGATTCCCGACCCGATTTAGCGAACTCACTGGCATAAACCCTCATTTGTGTGGCAAAAAGAAAAATAATAGTATAATACCATTTTATTTTTTGAAAATCTCAAATACAAATATTTAAAAAATTTTGATTCACAAATTCTCAATCATGTCAATTTAAAATAAGGGGGTTACATATCGAAATTATGTTTTTTTTCCCATTGAAAATAGATAAACTCTACAATTTTAATTTATAATTTCTGGTTAAATGATAAGTTTCAAACTTCAGGTGAAGCAAAACAAATATAAAGCACCCAAAAAAAAAAAAGACTATGTCAAGCCCATACATAACATGGTTGTGAACTAGTATTAAAGGAAATTTATGAAACTGAAAATGGAATCTAGGCATAGGTGGTGAGGGTGGTGGGTAGACCCGTCGTAAAGTTAATATTTCCTCTTGAATTTTGAAAAGCCTCCCTCGATTTGCAGGTTCTGAAGATATTAAGGTTAAGAAAGAACGAGATAAGGGTATAGTTCTTGCATCCTTGAGGGATTAATTTATCATACAGAGGAATTCTTGCATCCTTGAGGGATTAATTTATCATACAGAGGAATTGATCCACAGGGCTGCTGGTCTCGCTGTTGATGGCGAGGGTTCAGATCAACAATAACTCTGCCGAACCATCTCCACCACCTACCATCTCCGCCTCTCCCACTTCCTCTGCTCTTCTCTTCACCCACATGAACCTGGCGGCAGCCTAACTTCCATCACTGCTCTCTCTCTCTCTCTCTAATCGTCTGTAACTTTCCTACATAATCTCTCTCTCTGACCCTCTACAGCTTTCCCACATCACTTCTCTCTCTCTCTCTAAACCTCTACAACTTTTCCACCTCACTGCTCTCTATCTCCAACCCCTTTATGATCCTTCACTAATCCCTTTCACGACCCTTTTCTTTTCTCTCTCTAAAAAAACCCTCAACAACGATCTCTTCTCCCTAGAAGGGGTACCATCACTATTGTTATTGATTCAATTTACGACAATTCCTTATCACCTCTAACCAAAGTCATTGGATGGTGATAAAGCTTGTGATCATGCATTAGAGAGAGAAAAGACAGATGGTTCGTGATGGTAACCTCTGCCTGGCCCTTAGTTAGGATTTTATCTTATGAGAGGAAAGAGCTAAAAATCAAAAAGGAGTTCTTTGTCACTGGATTGTTCTCACCTCCTATCTCAGATTTCTTCGGACTATCTGATTGGGCCAAGAGAGGTTGAAATCTTTCATACTATCATGATGTGAAGATTATTGGTTATAACAAAGTAGTTTTTAAGCTACAATCTAAGGAAGAGATTAGTAGAGCTCTTTGTAATTGATTCTGTCAGTTACGTAGGAGTCTCCTGCCATTAAACCTCTGGAAGCCCTCGGATCACAGATCCTTTATTCAACAGGAGTCGTTATGGATTGGCCTTTTTGACATCCCTTTGCATGCTTGGAACTTGGGCATTATCAAAAAGATTGCTAATGTGGTGGGCTCTTATGTGGATATAGACTGGGACTCTTTCTTAAGTAAGGTTTGCAAGATGATTTGGATCGGAATCTCCACATATGTTGGTGCTCAACTACTTGACAAAGTTCGCCTGTCTGTGGGAGATGACTCTATCGAAGTTGGCATTATTAAGGACGGTAGTACACGGGGAGTACTTGGACAACCTACTGCTTCACGGTCTCTGAATTTGTATCAAAGGAAGAGGAACCCACAACTGCCGGAATTTGGGAGGTTGCCGGAGCATTCATTCTCGAAAAAAGTTGTTTCTGTCAAACTGTCCCTACGACAGATACATAATTAATTTCAAATTCAAAAATCAAGTAACGCCGAAGGTCTCAAAAAAATGTGCTGTGGTGGGACGGTTTCCTAACCACATAGAGGGTTTTTCGCATTCTTTTGGTAACTGCCATCTGGATTATGATATAGGCAATATTAACAAAGTTTATGGCGAAGGAATGTAACAAGGAAATTTTTGTTTCATCGTTGGATGTTGACTTGTCTTATCGGCTTCTGGGTAGACTAGTAGTAGAGGTTTGTGATCCTGAGGGTCCACCAAGGTTTTTTGAGTCAGGTTGCTATAATACTCCAAAAAGGCCAGCGGAGGACAAGCAATTGATTTGTTGGAAAGGGAACGTCTCCCATCATGTCAGCCTTTGTTGGAGAGGAGAGATAATCAAGTACAAGTGGCCTTTAGTTGGCCCAATTGCCTTGAAAAAGGTATTCAACCTCAAGTTTCCAAAGGTCTTCTCTTTTCCTCGAAGAGTTCCCCACCTTCGGCTACATCCATGGTTCTCCTCCTTCTCCATTACAAACTCGTGGGTCAAGCTTGGTGCCTCCTCCTCCTTGTGTGTTTCATGTACTCTAAGAAGATGCATCCTCTCCTGTTTTGCCTGGCTGCCACCAAAAAGAGTAGGACTTGCTTTGATCCCCTTCTAGTCGATCCCCTTGTGATAATGGTGATTGAGCAGGAAGAGGAGGGTGCGATTATGGAACATCTAAGTGTGGCGCCTGTGTTAAGGGAGGAGTTGCCTACTCAACCAGTTAAGGAGACTGATGCTTCTCATCTACAGATGTTGGTCTCTTCTGAGGCTACTTCAGTCAACATCAGTACTTCCGAGCACACTCTTCCTGTCATGGACTTTACGGATGATACGCCGCTGGTGGGGAAGATGATGGTTGAAATGGGGATGGATGATGCCCTACTTGTGACTGTGATGGATGCTATTAGAAAAAACTGCAAGGCTATGGCTAGGAAGACCACCGAGAAGCAACATTTAGTTCATGTGCGAGATTCTAAGATTGAGGAAGCTACTCTTTTATCTGATGGTGTTCTCAGGCTTCCTGCTGGTGGTGCTTCTGGGGTGGATGCTGATAAAACACTAAGTGATACATTGAAGAATGCTGGTAAGAAGAAGAAGGTTTTCCACCGTAGTGTCCATTCTTCGGCTAGACTGGAGGCGTGTGGGGTGTCTAAAGGCGGATATTTGGCTACTGCTCTTGCTATTCGTGATCCTGAGGTGGTAGAAGTTGACTAAGACTCATTGTATTCATTGCCCTCATCAGATGGAGCAACGTTTGAATCGAGGTTGCTCGAAGAAGACTATTTTGGTTGTGGTCTTTCTGGACTAGGTTTTTCATTCTCTACCTTTCATTTCTGATGAATTTGCTTTCCTAGAATGTGAGGGGCTTGGGTGACCCTAAAAGAAAACGTTATGTTTTGTTTTTAGTGGCTAAGTATAAATCTGTACTTTTGGAGTTACGAGAGACAAAACTTCCTAATCCCACACTTGCGGGGGTGAGGGAAGTTTGGGGCCATGGGGTAGTGTCCTTTGTTGGTATTGATGTAGTGGGTAGTTTTGGAGGCCTATGGATTATTTGGGATCCTTTGATTCTCTCATCTTTTGAGACCATTATCAAAGAGAATTTACTTTTGTTGGGTTTTAAGGGTTCTAACTTGGATTTTACTTGGGGCTTTATGAATGTCTATGAGCTAAATGCTTCCTCCTTGAAAGATGGTTTTATTTCTGACATGCACTCTGTAACTCGGTCTGTGCCATATCCTGTTCTCATTATGGGGGATTTTAACCTTATTATGTGGCTTGATGAATATAAAGCAGGCCACCCAATTAATTTTTTGATGAGAAAGTTTAATGATTTCATTGAGACCAATGTTCTTCGACCTACCTATTGTTGGTACTAAGTTTACTTGGTCAAATAATAGTTTAAGTAATCTTGCAACGTCCAAATTAGACAAATTTCTTGTGGCTGCTGACTGGTTAGAAGTTTACCCGCTAGCCTTTGTGAAATCAGTGGTGCGACTCTCCTCAGATCATGTCCCCATTCTTCTAAATACAAGAAGTCTGAGGGGAGGGGCCATGCCTTTTCACTTTGAGGTGGGATGGTTAGCTGAAAAAGAGGCGGTGGAAATCATTAAAAGAACTTGGCTGAATACGGTGGTGATTGGCCAGATGGATTTCCAAATTCACAAAAAATTGTCGTATGTTAAACAAAAGTTGCTAGATTGGAAGAGCGTGAATAAGGTGGATATTAAAGCTAAGATTGAAGTGGTCATTGCAGATATTGAAGGCTTAGAGTCAGGTCTGCATAAATAGTGGAGAATTGTCTGAGGCTCTGACTATTGAGAGGAATCTGAAATTGAAGGAGCTTGAGGAGTTACGTAGGATCGATGAAGTTTATTGGAAGCAGCGTTCGAGGAATAAGTGGTTGAAAGCATGAGACCTCAATACAAAATTTTTTTATGCTATTGCTTCCTCCAGACGAAGACAAAATGATGTTTCAGGATGGACAATCCTTAGAATAGATCTTGAGAACTTTGTGGCCATGGAAGAGGGTGTAGTGAACCATTTTAAGAAGGCTTTTTCTATAGAGGTTTTTTTGAGTCCAAGATTTCCCAATGTGCCCTTTAAGGTGCTTCAAAGGGACCAAGCCTCCAACCTGGAGAGACCCATTTCTATGGAGGAATTGAAAAAAGTTGTTTTGGCCTTGATTGGGGATAAGGCACGGGGTCCAGATAGTATCCCTATGGTGTTTTTTAAAAAAATTTGGGATATTTTGAATGAGGACTTACTCGCCATGGTCAGAGAGTTCTTTATTAGGAGTCAGATATTTAAAGGTATTAACTCAACCTTTTTGGCTCTAATTCCTAAAAAATTGAATATCAGTGAGTTTTTTGATTTCAGACTTATTAGCCTGCATACGAGTACCTATAAAATTATTGCTAAAATTATTGCTGAGAGACTTAAAGAAGTTCTTCCCTTCCTCATCTCAAAGTCGCAGTCGACGTTTATCAAGGATAGGCAGATTACAGATAGTGTTCTAGTGACGCAAGAATGCATTCACTCTCGTGTTCTCAGTAAAGTGGAAGGTGTTATGCTAAAGTTGGACATGGAGAAGGCTTATGACAGGATGGAATTGGGGGTCTGGTTAAAAATTATGAAATTGATGGGTTATGGTGATAGATGGAGAAGTTGGATTTATGGGTACCTTTCTTCTACGCACTTCACTATTCTATTCAAAGGAAGTCCTACTGGTTTTTTCAATGCCTCTAGGGGACTTCGCCAAGGTGATCCTCTATCACATTTTCTTCATACCATTTATGTAGAATGTTTTAGTCTCATGCTAAGTAACATTGAGAGGAGTGGAGCCTTCACAGGTTTCCAAATTGCAAACTCTGATATCACTGTGTCTCATCTCCAATATACGGATGATACACTTGTGTTTTGTGATGCTAAAGCAGAACAACTGGAAAATATTGCAAGATTACTTGAAATTTGCGAAGTGGTTTTTGGGATCAAAGTAAACCTTCACAAGTCGTCTTTGCTAAGTATTAACTGTGGAGAGAGGTAGGTTGAGAACCGTGCAAGAGTGGTGGGTTCGTTTCCTATTATCTACTTGGGCCTACCAATTTCGGATTCTAAATTCACTATTGTTGTATGGGACAATGTAATTGAAAGAATACAAGTTAAGTTAGATTTACGAAAGCACAAGTACTTATCTTTTGGTGGTAGGGTAACTTTGCTCCGTTCCTGCTTAGCCAACAACTTTCTTGTATATCAGATGTCCTTGATCCAAATTCTGGCTTCAGTGGGGAGAGGGATAGAGAAAATGATTTGAGATTTCCTTTGGGGATTGGGGGAAGAGCATAGAAAGTTCCATTTGGTTAGATGGGATAGGGTTTGTACTCCCAAATGTAAAAGGCGCCTTGGTATTTGTATTATTAGGAAACTTAATAAGGCTTTACTGTGTAAATGGTGGTGGCTTAGTACTTGTTTTAATGATCATCTTTGGTATAATGTGCTTCTCTTAAAATATGGGATGGACAACCACAATTTATGGCTCGGTGGAGGTAGAGGGAAGGAGGTCTCTTACACTTGGAAAACCATTTATAATTGTAGACCTATGATCTCGGGGAATTTTAAATGGAATGTTGGCAATGATAGGCAAGTCTTATTTTAGCATCATAAGTGGATTGGAATGTGCACCCTTAAAGTTGCTTTCCCTGATCTTTTCTGTGTGGTCGCTGAACCATATTTGTTTATTGGAGATGTAGTAGAAAGAAGAGGCGATAGGTTGTTTTGGAATATCAATCTCAGATACAAGAGGCTGAGTAATGTTATTGTCTCCCAATGGTGTGCCTTAATGGAATTGTTGGAACAAATTTACATCTTACATGATGCTGTAGAAGAGATAGTATGGGAGATTAAGAGTGATAGTATTTTCTCAGTAAAATCCTGTTACAATTTGTTTTTCCATGATCGCTATAGGTGGTCCTTTCCTGGGATTGTCCATATTTGGAAATGGCCTATTCCCCATAAAGTTCAGCTTTTTATCTGGCTTGCAGCACAACACAAAATTTTGACAATTGATAATCTTATGAAGCGAGGTAACATTTTGACTAATGTATGTTTACTTTGCAAACAAGACAGGGAATATGTTGCACACTTGTTGATGCATGGTCCTTTCTCCTCCTGGATCTGGCACTGGTTGCTTAATTTGGTTGGAGTTTCTATGGTTATGCCGTAGAAGATATCCGAAAGGCTCACACAATTATCAATGCACTTTCTTCTTAAGACAGGGAGACTTATATGGAAAAATGTAGTAGGAATAATATTGTGGGAAATCTGGAAAGAAAGGAATAGAAGGACTTTTGAAGGTGTAGTCTTACCCTTCCAAAAGGTCATTCTATTAATTCAATAGTCTATTTGGTATTCTCTCTCTGTGACCAGAGAGGCATGGGAAATTACCAAACTGGACGTCATGTCCAACCTCTCCAATCTTTCTATACTTGGAGTGAGGAAAGTTAGACCTACGGCTTTATGGTGTGGTCCTCCCTTTGGATGCCTTAAGATTAATTTTGATGGTAGTTCAATGGGTAATCCAGGTCCGATGGGTATTGAGGGAATTATTCAAGATTGTTTTAGGAATACTATTCTTTTTTATGCAAAACCTATTGGTGTGGTAACTTCACATCTAGTAGAGATGGGCGCTTTACTCAGGGGATTGCTTATTTTTGTACACCGCAACTTGGGAAACATTTGTATTGTTGAAGGGGATTATTTGAACATCATAAAATGGTGTAGGAAAGAGCAATATGTTCCCTAGGAACTTCGGTATCTGTGGCTACAGATTTTGGATGTCTCAGCTTCCTTATCTATTTCTTTCTCCCATGTATTTCGCGAGGCTAATGATGTTGCTGATGCTTTGGCTAAAGGGGGTGTTGCCCTTGATTCTATTATTGTTTATTCTGATGTAATTTCCCTTTAGCATTTCAATAAATTTTTGAACATTGGTAAAAAAAAAAAAAAGAAGTTAATATTCACTTAAAAAATACAAAACTATAAAACTACTATTACTTACATTTTTTTTTTTCTTCTTTTGTTTATTTTCCCCCTTTGAACGAGCCTAACCCTTTTTATCTTTCCTGTCCAAACGTTGCATTCACAACTATGCTCCTCGTCCATAACTCTTTAATTTTTAATTTCATTGGTTTTATTTAATTATGTTAATTTTATGAAAGACTACATCTTGAAAACACGTTTGAGTTTTGAAAACCGAAAGCTTTCTTCTTCTTCTTCTTCTTCTTTCCTTTTTTATTTTTAGTAATTATAATCAAATGCTTGTTGTTTTTCTAGTTGACCATAACAAAACACTATGAAAATTATTGAAAAGGATTACGCATGATAGCATTAAGTGAACCCACTTGTGGTTTACATTGCATAATGTGATTATAATAAGGAAATTTGTTTCATGCGGGCTGGACCGCATGACTACATATGCGGTCCATGATAGCATTAAGTGAACCAACTTATGGTTTATATTGCATAATGTGATTATAACAAGGAAATTTGTTTCATGCGAGCTGGACCGCATGACTACATATGAGGTCCAAAAAGTGTAAAGAATTTATCTCAAGAGTGGATGCATGTAGGTGTTCCATCTAAAAACTATGGAAACCTACAGTCCAAGTGGTTTCTAACTAAAATTATTATTTTATTTTTAAAAATTTAATTATTTTTTCATATTCATGATCTCCATGTTAGAGATTACATGTCCGTAAAAATTAAGTAAAAAAATCCATCTCAAGAATAGATTTATTAATAGGTCCACATTTCTACATATGAGGGCATGGGCGCATAGAAACCGGGTACTTATAACAAATATGAATTTAAATTATTAAAAGTATAATTTTTATACTGTAAAAAGATGTTAGAAAAAGAGACTGGTTTTAATTGGTTAGCGCTTGATGATTTACAATGCTACGTCCTAGGCTCAATTCCTACTAAAGGTGGGAGCCCTTTACATTTTTTAGGTAATCATCTCTCTCTCTCTCTCTACTATATATATATATATATATGTCTTATTTTTTGTCTCTCAATTCCCATATTCTGTAGTATTAGCCCATGGGACTAAACTGTACATTGGTTCCATGACCAAAACAGCAAGGAATTTATTAGAACCTAGACCTCTCAAGTATTATTTGATCATCACTAGGAAAATCTGAAGAAATAAAAAAAAAATAGAGAAATAAAGTACACCACTTTGCAGCTAAAAAGCTGCTCCAATAATGACCATGGAATTTGGGTTGTGGATAATCAAATTTGGGGTTTTAGGATAATGGGGTTTCAAGAACTCAAAATCTAGTTTTGGTTTTTCTTTCGACACAAATCACAAGACAATAGACAATGAATCATAGAAATCGCCTGTCTTTTGCCCAATGGACCTGCTATACACTATAGTCCCTCGGAAGCTCTACTTTCAAGTAATATGTTAACATGCCTATATCTGATGCACAACGCCTGCCCTTTCTCCGAAAACATTTTTCACTATAACTCAAAATTTATTCTCATACCTAATTCTGAAGCTTAAAGCTTAAAAATATATATAGATTGAGTTGGGAAAAAATTTATAAATAAATATTTTAGATAATGTGTTACAAAATAAGCTACTTTTAAAACTTAAAGATCCTTTGTCATGTCCTGTGTTATCAATGGAAGAATTTTGCACCAGCACAACCTTGGTGGGTTTCCTTGCTTCTATTGCACAAAGTTGTAACCTCTTGTAGACTTTTTCCGTATTTTTTTTTTTACAGGTAATTTAGTAAGGAAGGGTCCTCTACCTATAGTAGGCTTAGTGGGTGGGTTTCCTTGCTTCTATAGCACAAAGTTGAAGCCTCTTTTGGGACTTTTCTCTCCGTTGGTTTTTATTTTTTGGATTATATATTATGAGATTATTTATCTTTGTTACAAAGATGTCATAATTATTGCTAACTGTTTAGATGTCAAATTGGACAAAAATTTTATTTGGGACTTTAAGTCTAGTCAATGACATACTAACAATTATATAATTTGAAATTGGATGGGCAAGAGTGATTGTGATTTCCTTATGTTAAAAATAAATGATATATTTATGTATTGTTTTTTTTTTTTCCACCATGCCCATTCCTGGATTTTTTTTCCGTATGTATTACTATTTACATTAAACCAATGGTTTAAAAAACGGATCGGTGACCTCGATCGAGCTTCCAAAAAACCGATCCGGATGGGCGAATCCACGATCCGGATCGGGAATCGGGTGAATTGGTCAGAATAAAGCTTAAAAAAAATTCGAAAAAATTATTAAAATTCATTATAAATATTGTTTTTTAAGAATTCAATAAAAAATGAGGGTACTCCATTAAGAATTTTCATGTTTTTGAATGAATATGCGAATATTGATATGTTCTTTCCCTGCATGAACCGCCATTCAGCATTTAATTTACAGTATTTCGTGCTCATCCCTACACTGTTGCTGTTGGGACTCGATATGTGAATAATATGGCTGGGATAGGGTGGCCTCAGAATCATCATCTCTCTCATTTTCTCTTTGAATAATATGGATTAAAAAAAAAATAACAAATTTTCAAAAAAATCGATCATGGATTAAAAAAAAAATCACAAATTTTCAAAAAATTCTATCATGGATTACAAAAAAAAATTCGATCATGGATTAAAAAAAAAATCACAAATTTTCAAAAAATTCAATCATGGATTACATAAAATTCGATCATGGATTACATAAAATTCGATCATGGATTACATAAAATTCGATAATGGATTACATAAAATTCGATCATGGATTACAAAAAAAACAAACAAAAAAAAACAAAAAATTCAATCATGGATTACAAAAAAAGAAAAAAACAGTTCGATCATGGATTACAAAAAATTCAATCATGGATTACAAAAAACTCTATCATGGGTTACAAAAAAAGCAAAAAACAAAAAATTCAATCATGGATTACAAAAAAAAAAACAAACATTTCGATCATGGATTACAAAAAAAAAACAAACATTTCGATCATGTATTACAAAACATTCGATCATGGATTACAAAAAATTCTATCATGGGTTACCAAAAAAAAAAATAAAATAAAATAATCGATCATGGATTACAAGAAAAGAAAACAAACATTTCGATCATGGATTACAAAAAGTTCTATTATGGGTTACAAAAAACCAAAAAATTCGATCATGGATTACAAAAAAACAAAAACAATTCGATCATGGATTACAAAAAAATCGATCAAGTATTACAAAAAAATCTATCATGGATTACAAAAAAAAAAAAAAAAAAAAAAAAAAAAAAAAAAAAAAAAATTCCGTACGGACTCGCCGATTTCGTACAGTGAATCGACGATTCACTGTACAGAATCGTCCGGTTCTCTCTAAAATCGGACGATTTCCGATTTTTTAAGCTATCCGATCCCCTTTTCACGATTTCTGAGTCTAACCGAGCAAGTCCGATTCGAGTCGACGTTTTTTAAAACACTGCATTAAACAATTAACCTTGTCTCTCCCATCTTAAAATGTCACAAAAAACTACCAACCACAACCAAACTCAATAAACGTCCACTCTCTCTCTCCCTCGAACCTTCTCTTCATGTTACTACCACAGGGAATCTCCAGACCTCTCCCACTCCCTCTCATGCCCAAATTCTTCCCTCCTCTCTCTCTTCACCATATCACACCTGCCTTCAACTCCCTCATCAGAACCCACACACACAACCACCAACCCCATAAGGCCATCTTAACCTACACTCAAATGCTTAAAACCAACACCCCACCAAACCATTTCACCTTCCCCTCTCTCCTCTCCTCATGTGCCCAAACCTTCTCTCTCTACATTGGCCAATCCATCCATACCCATATCATACACCTGGGTTTCAATTCCAATGTGTACACAGACACTGCCCTCCTCCACATGTATTCTTCCTGTAAATCCATGGCCTCAGCCTGCAAAATATTTGATGAAATGACCCAAAAGAACTCCGTTTCTTATAACGCCATGATCACTGGTTATACCCATAATCGCGAGTTCTCGAATGCTCTGAAATTGTTTTCGGAGATGCAAATTTCTGGGTTCAAGCCGACTGAGACCACGGTGACTAGCGTTCTCTCTGCTTGTGCTCACTTGGGTGCTTTGAACCAGGGGAAATGGGTCCATGAATACATAAAAACCAGGAATTTAACTGTAAATGTCTTTGTGGGTACTTCACTAATTGACATGTATGCAAAATGCGGGAGCATAGATGAGGCCATGGTGATGTTTGATGGCACGAGACATAGGAATGTGTACACATGGAATGCCATCATATCAGGCATGGCCATGAATGGCTATGGTGAAAAAGCTCTGAAACTCTTTAGAGAGATGGTGGGTGATGGCCATGTCAGGCCTGATGGGGTGACATTTCTTGGTGTGTTATGTGCTTGCAGCCATGAGGGGCTGGTTTATCAAGGTTACCAGTACTTGGCCATGATGAGAGATGAATTCAGCGTGACGCCATGTATTCAACACTATGGATGCATGGTTGATCTTCTAGGCCGAGCTGGTTTATTAGAAGAGACTATGTCTTTGATTGAGTCCATGCCCATTGAACCAGATGCCATAGTTTGGAGATCACTGCTTGGAGCATGTAGGATTCATGGAAGAACCGATCTCTCAGAGCTTGCAGTCCAGAACCTCCTCCGATTAGAGCCTGGAAATGGTGGGAATTATGTCCTTCTCTCTAACCTCTACGCCCGTGCTCATAGGTGGAATGATGTCGCTCTAGTGCGAGAAACTATGAAACTTAGAGGGATTCGAAAGGAACCCGGGTGTAGCTCAATAGAAATACAGAATGTGGTCTATGAATTCATAGTTGGGAAGGCAGTTTCGAAAGAGATTTGTAGGATGTTGAGTGATGTAGAGAGAGAGTTGAGGCTTGCTGGTTATGTAGTAGACACAGAGATGGTTTCTTATGATGTGGAGGAAGAAGAGAAAGAAACTTCTCTAATGTATCACAGTGAGAAGCTTGCTCTGGCTTTTGGGCTTCTAAAGATTCAAGAAGGGGAAGTCATAAGGATTGTGAAGAATTTGAGAGTGTGCAAGGATTGTCACACTTATTTTAAGCTTGTTTCAAAGGTTTATAGGAGAGATATAACAGTTAGAGATAGAAACAGGTTTCACCACTTTAGAGGTGGAGATTGTTCTTGTGGAGATTACTGGTGAAGGGGCATGGGGTGAGGATTTTGTGGTCAAGTATCCCCAGCTTCACAGCCAAGAGAAAGGTCCTATGAATTGGCCAGGAAATGATTGACAGAAGGAGATCTGGGCCAGAGTGTTGCATAACGCTTGTTTAGGTGATTTTACTGATTTACATTTGCATCTGTGGAGAAACTCCGGCGACCCAGCTCAGACTTGCCTGAGTAACTTAGACTTGCCACCCTGGCAACTCTGAGTATCCCGAGTTGGGTGATCCAACTCGAGGATCTTAAAATAAAATTATATATATATATATATATATATATATATAAAATAAAACATTTATTTGTAATGTAATTTTTTTATGTTTTCTATCTTTTTAACAAAGGTTGGAAAGAGTTTTGGCCATTAATACTTATTTTTATATTTTCCCTTCTTTTTGTATTATTTTTAAAATACTTTTTAAATCTCGTGTAGATGTATTTTGTTTAATTTTATTTCAAACATATTTTTCCTATTTTTTGGATTTGTTTTGTATTTTTTTATGTTTGAACATTTTTTGCTTGGCCAAAATCTACCCGACACGGCTCGGCCATGTCGAGTGTCCACACCAAAGAAAGAGAGAGAGAGAGAGAGAGAGAGAGAGGGGTTGTTGAGGTGTAAGCCCCAAACCATACACTGAAAAAATCAAGGCTTGTTAAATTTTTTTAAAAAAATATTCAAGGTTTCTTATCTATAGAAAAAATCAAGGCTTGTTAATTCTAAGAAAAAAAAGGGGGAAATGATGTCCGTACCATTTTATTTGACTGTTATTGCGTTTGGTTAAAAAATATGAGAAATTTATGCTGCGGTCCTTGTTCCCCTAGATTTTTTATTTTTTTTCAAGTTTGCCTGAGGTCCGGCATTTTAAATGTCGGACTGGCCAATATTTTAGTCGGTCCATGTCCGAAACATCGGACCGCCTTAAATATTAAAAAAATAAAGTATAAATATTGTCCGAAGTTAGAAACATCGGACCGCCTTTTCAGTAACATGGTACGAGTCATGTTGATTACATGCATAAATACTCCAGCATGTGTTACCAATTAGGACCAATTAAGATTGTACATATAGTAGTATTTGATAACATAGCTCTCGCAATGTGCTCCAATTATGATTTCACCAATTAATTTCACCAATTAAAGTGGTCGATTGCCCTTAAACCTCAGTTTTTGAGGGTTTAAGGTGGTCCGACGATTTGAACATCGAACCAACAAAATAATGTACGATGCTTTTAACATCAAACCAGTAATTATCATTAAATTAAAAAAATATATATAACGTATAATCTGATGTTTAAAACATATGAACTTGAAAAACATAAAAGAAAATGGGAGTGAAGGGACCAGACCATAATAACAGTAAAATTAGACATAAATTTCACTATAAAAACAAACCAAGACTTCTTATCCCAAAACAAGAGAGAACAAATATCTCTTGGGAATGGGGTTGAGGTCATGGTGGAGCCTTAGTCAACAATTAACTATTTCTTTCAGGTGCGGTTTGTATAGAGCTTAGGTTTTAAACTATCAAATTAGAGCTTACCTTCAAATAGCATCGAGAATGTGGATTTAATACTGAAAATCTTTGTGATAGCTTTAAAATATATTTTTATCTTTACTTATAAAGTTTAAAGCTTCAAAAATAGTATAGATCAACAGATCTATGAAAATTTAAAAATCTTGAAAATTGACGGTAAAAAAATATACTCCAAAATATATTATTTCTAAAACTGAAAATCTATTTTTTTTTTCATGTCCATGTATTTTGATATCGAGATGATCAATTTGATGACATTAGGGCATCAAAAGAACCTCTTCAAATGAAATTTGTGAGATAGGCTCAAATTTGATTATTTAGAGCCTCGGCTCTATATAAACTTTTCCCACTTCTAAAAGATGTATGAGGCAGGGAATATATTCCCCACTTACCTACCCAAATAAGCGAGATGGAAACGATGGAGGACATATTGTGATCCCAAGAGCCCACACGTTGTGGACTCCTCCAGCCACAAAAAAGGAACTCCACGATTGCTCCTCCAGTACTCTGCCTTAACGCATTATATACACTGAAACAAGACCTCCGTGCGCAGACTCCACTGCAACCACTTGCTTTTATATACAGGCCTCCACAAAGCTATCCATAAGCAACCTTTATTGGGAGAGAGAACCCAATTCAGATCTCTCCCCATTTCCATTATCTTCTCTCAAGAGATAGAAACTTTGGAGAGACCCAATTCATAGACCTCATCTTCTCTAGATCACAATTCTCTCTCCATATTATCTATTAGGAGTCTATCTCTCAAGAATTCACTCAAAATCCATCTTCTTCTCTCTAGAAACTGAAACTTTGGAGAAACCCAAGTCACATGACCCATCTTTGCTAAATTACAATTCTCCCTTTATCTCATCTGATATGAGAGACCCTGAACTATTTGCCATGGATCATGAAGCCAGAAAGGGAAAGAAGGGGCACAATCGCCATGTGGCCTCAGGAAGTGAGCTCTTTTCGAGCACAAAAGTTGTTGCAGATGCTGCAAAATCAGCCATGAGCCATAAGACTGAGAATTTAAACAAAGGGAAGGTAGCCGGTGCAGCGACCGAACTTGTTGGAGCAGCCAGCCATTACGGAAAGCTCTAAGAGAAGTGCTTTGGAAAATATATGGAGAATGCAGAGACTTATCTTCACAACTATGAAGAGACTCATGGTGGTTCAGGCACTAAACCCAGTGACCACTCGGTGACTGGTTCTCATGGCTCTGATTATTCGCGCAACAAACCTTAGGATAATTCGCACTCGGGGGGTGTCAAGGAGGGTGGATATGGAGATTATATCAAGATGGCTCAAGGGTTCTTCAACGAACCTTCGCAAAATTCGCACTCAGGGGATGCTAAGGAGGGTGGATATGGAGATTATATCAAGATGGCTGAAGGGTTCTTGAAGAAGCACTGAGTTATGGAATTGGCTCTCTGTAAATGTCGTAACCTTAGATGGATGCTTTGTCTCTTTCTGAGTATTTCTGAAAAAGTTATGGATCTGATTTGATGTTCTCTCTCTAGAATGGATGGTTTCTTCTTTTGCTGTTATATCAAATTTGTTTTATCATGTAACACTGCAATTTTTATGGAAATGGCTTTTGTGGTTTCTTCCTTATTGCAAATAGATCAATAGTTGTTGAGAAGTAGTCTGTCTCTTTGTTCTTGTGGATCTGTTATGAATGATATTTTCCTTGGTTCCTTCCATTATTGCATCAAGAGGTTGAGAAATTCTTGAAATTTTTAAGATTTGCAGGCCTAAGTCTCTCACTCATGTTTAACTACCCGGTGGAATCCACTCGGACTTTGCCCCTTGCCGAGCAGAGTACCCTGGTACAACTCACGCATATTGGGAGAAACAAAACAAAAAGCACCTCGGCTGAGTCCACTCGCTCTTGGTGGAGTTACTCAGCTCTGGCCAAGGTTGAGTCCAAGGCCTGAGCTGAGTTTAAAGGCATTGCTAACAGTTTAAAGGCACTGCTAACAGTTTAAAGGCACTGCTAATACTGATCTACTAAAAACTGTTTTAAATTGATGCATATGATCTTTTTCTTAACCCTTGTAAATTGGGGGAGGAAATCTTGAAAAAGGAGAGTTATTTCTATAGTTCTCTCTCTCTCTCTCCCCACATTATGAAACTGTTCTAGATCTATTATGCATGGTTTCTCCAAGGAGAGTTATTTCTATAGTTCTCTCTGTCTCTCTCCCCACATTATGAAACTGTTCTAGATCTATTATGGATGGTTTCTCCAAGGAGAGTTATTTCTATAGTTCTCTCTCTCTCCCCCATTATGAAAGTGTTCTAGATCTACTATGGATGGTTTCTACTTCACTATCAATTCTCTCTGTCCATATTATGAAACTGACTTAGATCTAGCATGGATGGTTTCTTCCTTCATTATTAGATCCTCACTCTCTCTCTCTCTCATCATATTATGAAACTGTTATAGATCTACTATTGATTGTTTTCTCCTCTCTCACTCTCTCCCTCCCTCTTTCCCCACATTATGAAACTGTTATAGATCTAATTTTCGATTGTTTTCTCCTGTTAGATCAGGTGGGCTGAAAGATTCTCTGGTTAACCATTGACTTTTATAACTGTCTGAATATTGTCACTATTGTGCATGAGTTGTATGTGATCTCTTCCCTTACATAAAAATATTGGCCTGATATTTCTTTAAGTGATATGTGATGTGCACTACTAATCTTTTCTGGTTCTCTCTTCCACTCTCTCAAGAATAATATTCTCTCTTATGGTGGGTACAGCCAACTGTCAAGAGCACACCATAAAGATTATACCCTAGTAGAAGACTGAGTTTTTTTTTTTTTTTTTTGGAAATTTTGGGACCATTTTATAATCACTAGATGAGCCTTTGTTCAATCCTAGCAGCTTATATTTTTAGCCAACTCTATGAAGAGCACACTGTGCACTTACTTACCCCATTAAAATACTTACTTAGGAGTGTTTTTTTTTTTTTTTTTTT
The DNA here is from genome assembly GCF_054954075.1 of Amborella trichopoda. Taxonomy (NCBI): domain Eukaryota; kingdom Viridiplantae; phylum Streptophyta; class Magnoliopsida; order Amborellales; family Amborellaceae; genus Amborella; species Amborella trichopoda. The sequence goes on from NC_142344.1 coordinate 19,633,316, forward strand.
TGTTTGAAAATTTGGACCCATTTTAGACTAAGTAGATTGAATACATTCGGAAAAATTTAGGTGTGGCATCAATAGGCAATCAGATTAGAGAGATTAGACTTACATAGGCTGTCTATGTGTGGCATAGACTCAGCTATTAGAGGTGCAAGTTAGTTTCAGTGGAAGGCTAAAAAGAGGCATGGGGTAGGCCCAAAAGGACCGGAAGTAGTGGGAAAAGAAACATGGACTTATGGTTTCATTGAGGGTATGACCTTTAATAGAGCAGAAAAGCAGACCATGATTTGTGTAGTTGACCCCAATTAGTTGGAAAAAGTCTTTGACAGTGATGATTTTAGAATCACTAATGTGTTTCAACCCCAGGTTATTTTTTAACAGTCTTTTGAGAGCATGCTATACCATAGTTATCGGGAGCACACAACTAGGGTGGCACTCTCGCTCTAGGACCCAGCTCCGGGGCTCCGTGGCCAGGATCTCGTTGGAAAAAGTCTTTGACAGTGATGATTTTAGAATCACTAGATGTGTTTCAACCCCTGGTTATTTTTTAACAATCTTTCGAGAGCATGCTATACCATAGTTACCGGGAGCACCCAATTAGGGTGGCGCTCTCGCTCTAGGACCCAGCTCCTTGGCCAGGATCTCGTCCGGAACCTGTTTCCAACTTTTTTGGAGCTCGCTCCTATTTTCAAGATTCTTGATTGCATTCACAATGGAGCTCGCTCCCGCTACCACACGGATCTCACTCCCACTGTCCCACAAAATGCGTTCCCGAACAAATTAGATTTTCGCTCCTAGAATTTTAGGACCACGATCCCTACGTTGCTAGAATTCTATCCTTCGGGAGGATCCCACCATGAACAAAAACAGAGTCATCCACCATTAAAATAGTAGGGTTATTAGCTAAAAAATGCGTAGAAATTGGGCCTCCAACACTCAAAGCAGTTGTTCTAGCCCAAATTCCAGATGGGTAATTTTTGTTTACTTCATTAAAAATGTTAATTTGCTTTTCCAATCCTTAACAAAGGTTTTTCATTTGAATTCCTAGAGAAAATCAGTCATCCCGATTCTTGAATTCTGAGTTTTTCTAAAAAATAAAGGAGCATGAGCTCTTCTCCTCCTCTGTCAAGGATATCACCAAGCTTCACAACCATGGAGTTGCTTGCAATCCATTGAATAATTTTTCATAGAAGATTTTAGCCATTTTCAGAGCATGTTTGGCCTTTTGGAGATTGC